>NC_071281.1:3145000-3355000 GCF_023375685.1 Ictalurus furcatus
TCTGTCTGTCTTTCTCTCCGTCTGAGTTGAAACCCAGAGTTGGAAGAATTTGCCTGAGCCACCTTTTAACCAGAGGGGCAGAGTTAGCGCTTATACAGTACAATTTCTCACAATTCGTATTCTTTTCAGTGGAATTGCTTTTCCTTCTACGGTTGTAAAATAATCAAGGACTAGGGCAGTTGTTTGTTTTGTGTCTCTGTTGGAGAGCGGGTGTGGTCAAGCATCGGCTATGGACGGTGGCAGTCGAACTGTTTCTAATAGCATTAAGTGGACAGAAGAGAATCAGAACGTTGACAATGGTTTTCTTAATCTCTTGATCTGAGGATTATATACTCCTGAAATCAACCACAATTTTAGTTTGCTAATATTGGTAGAAAAGATTCAAATGGCAGACGGGAAGAACCTGACTTAGCGTGTCAAAAAAAACATTTTATATATATAAAAAAAAAGCATCAGCCAGGAGGCAAAGTGCAGATCGCAGAAATTAACGCAAAACCAAGCAAACTCTGCAATATTGTGGAGGAGCTTGTAATTTTTTTCTAAATTACCGCAGATTTTCCACAGATTTGGGCCCAGTCGCGTCATATGATGTAATCAAAACGCACGTTCAGCCAAAGTCGTCTTCGATTCACATGCATTAAACATGAGTACAGCTAAAAGGTCTCATTTACAGACAAACATCACTGCGAAAGACAATTTCGTGCGATCGCAATTTCGCCGATTCGAGTAGTTTTCCGCAAATTGCGAAATCGATCTCTTTTTGCCACAGCAATCACAAAAAAAAGAACTCCACGAAATCCTGTACAGACTGATAAAAGAAATGGATGATGGTTTTCTACCCAATCTACACACGTAGTGGCTGAATTTCATAATAAACAACAGATTTGTAAACCTTGTTGTAGACAGACATTAAACTCTTAACACACTGATCAACAAAATATTCCTTGACTAGAGCACCAGGAGAAGATCAGTGTTTAGACACCTACAGGTTTAAAGGGAAATGAAAAGGAAAACTATGTCTAAAAAAAAACCCTGGGTGTGAAGGTTATACATGTGTGTGTGGGGTTACATGGTGATTTCCTGACTTCTATTCTCTCTCTCACACACACACACACGCATTATAATTACCACCTATCCTTTGCACATTAAATATGGAACATCTCTGAGCTGAAAGAGTCCATTAAAGGTTCCACTTTTGGGTTCTGTGTCAAGAGTCAGCGGCGGTTGGATGCGAATCCAGGGTCTTTATTCAAACAGAGTCATTGCAAGGATTAGGGTTAATGCAGGGAAATCTGCATTGAGTGTTGGGAACATGCTATAGGGAGGGTACAGTGTACCACTTCTTGTGCTTGTCTTGGACTTATACAGTTGAAAGTTTTAAACAGAGTCCATCTGTCCAAGTCGAGACTTTCTGTGATGTATCCGGACGTAGAGGACAAGTGTGATAAATGCCATGGCTCTCCCTGCCATCTTGGCCATATGTTTTTCTTCTGCCCTGATCTCCATGGTTTTTGGTCTGATTTTTTTTACCATCATGTCCACTATTTTCAGGGTAGATTTAAAGCCTTGCCCATTGATTGCTGTATTTGGGATTCCTGATGACTCAGTTCCATTGAGCTCGATACAAAAGGATGTTATTGCTTTCACATCCCTTATAGCAAGACGTTCCCTACTGTTGCATTGGAAGTCTGCTAAATACCCATCTATCTCCCAGTGGCTATAGGACGTGATGTTTTTTCTAAAACTCGAGAAAATAAGGTATACGATGAAGAGTTGTACGGACAAGTTTTTTTTTTTTTAATAAATGGCATCCCTTTATCGTATACTTTATGGAGTTACAGACACTTCCCACTTAAATTTTTGTGCCTGTTGTCGGGTCTTACAATATCTATATAACCAGCGATAGTTATTGGGTAGCCATGATGAGCCGGGGGGGGGGGGGTACTTTTAATTTTGTTTTCCTTTGTTAGTATAAAAAGAAAAAAAAACCTGTGAATGTTTACTGCTGTGTGTTGCTCAGTTTGTTTTTTTTTTCTTCTCAATGGAATATTTGGGAAAGGGAGGGGAGGAGAGAATAAAAAAGGTGATGTTCAGCAGACATGTTTGGTAGACGTGTTCAGCAGAAATGTTCAGCAGAAATGTTTAGTTCAGCAGAAATGTTCAGCAGAAATGTCCAGCAGAAATGTTCAACAGAAATGTTCAGCAGAAATGTTTAGTTCAGCAGAAATGTTCAGCAGAAATGTTCAGCAGAAATGTTTAGTTCAGCAGAAATGTTCAGCAGAAATGTACAGCAGAAATGTTCAGCAGAAATGTACAGCAGAAATGTTCAGCAGAAATGTTAAATAAAAATTAAACTGGAAAAATGCAGGGAAATCCTTAATAATCAACATCCAGACAGACCAAACCAGAAAATAGCAGAACATGACTAGTACAATGATCTAAACTATCAATCACTGAACAGAGATGCAGTTCTAATATGTATTATATGAAATTCACAACAACAACAACAACAACAACAACAACACAAATGATCAGGGGCGTGGCCATGGAAGAGGAGAAGCAAGAAGTTGCAGTGATGAAAGATAAACAGAAGGCTTTGAGTTTGTAGGAATTCTAACCAGTGATATTTATTATATTTTTGTGAATGCAGTCATAAGAAATGTCATCGCAAGTAAAGCTACTATAGCTAACCCCGCCTCTTGCAAGAACGTCAACCATTTCTAAAAAAAAAAAAAAAAAAAAAAATTCTGTTTAATTATCATATTGTAAAATGCTGTAAAGAGAGAGATTTAGAGATTGTGAGAATTGCAGATTCTTAAGATCTGACAGGAAATGTCCCAGGATGGAAAAATCACAGAAAAATGGCGCATACAGTAAGTTGATATAGTTTAAAAAAAAAAAAAAGAAGAAGAAGCTTAAACAGTAAATAATTTGAACTAAAATTCGAATAAAGCTCACACTGTTGTTTTTTTCACACTTGCAAATTTGTAACAATTCTCACAATCCATATAAAAATCAATGAAGTTCAAGGTTAGATTTTGGGGGTGGAGCTAGCGCTTTTCTCAAGACATCACATGAAATCCAAGCATGTCGTTCTTGTTAGTGTGAGATCAAAATTTGTTCTGATTGTAAATACATGAGGTTTGAACCTAATCGAATGTTTTTCGTTAAATAGTTCTAAATAAGGATAAAATATATAGAAACACAGAACTTATTTGAAATGGTAGCAGACAAACATGAATTTTTTTACGTTTTGAGTTTCGCTAATAACAAGTAGAAATACTTGGAAGGTCTAAATGAACATGTAAGAAGTAAAAAAAAATTTTTTGTTGTTGTTTTTAATGCTACTTAAGCATAATAAGGAAGTATAATTACTTAAGCACTTTTGGAAATGAAACCAAAAATAATTCTATCGAGCAAACTCCATTCTATCGTTTAAGGTCATGGTTGTAAGTCATTTTAAAAACAAAAACCTAAGACCTATAAACTTTATGACGCTAAACCTGAAAAGGTCTGAGAATATCTGTGCCGGGAACTGCTGGAACCTTACGCAGAAAAGCACACAATCATGTGAGAATTGCTCAGGCCTGGAACACCTTACACATGTGTGTAAATAGCAATCAACTTCCACACACACTTTACACACGTAAATGCAGAAGGACTTCTTTGGTTTCCTCTTAAAGCTCCTCTCTCTCTCTCTCTCTCTCTCTCTCTCTCTCTCTCTCTCTGACCCACACACAGTAAAAATAATTTTCCAGTGTAACTTCCACATTCACAATGGCAACTATGATTTGTGTGTGTGGGAAATTGCATTTTTAGTACATATACGTATACTACAATCTTCACACCCATGGTGCTCTCTCTCTCTCTCAATCTCTCTCTGGGCCTCTTCTTAGCATCACCCAAAATAACCAGCTCTTGGTTTTGCACTTCCTGAGGGTATTTCTGGAGAAAAAAAAGGGGTGTTGTGTACACGTCAACGACAAGCATTTATTATCTTAGTTCCGTTTTGACACTAAACGAAAAACTCAGTATACGGCTTAATTTTGTGGTTATTTTAGGTTTTCAATGAACAAATTATGAGTTCCCAAATAATACATCGCGTCAGAGCTTGGGAGCTTCCTGTCTTGTTTGCTTTTAGCATCTAACGGGTGAATGAATAAATAAATAAATAAATAATTCTGTATCAATATAACAGATTTTCTGTATTTTTTTTTTTTTTTAATTTGGGACTCCATCTATGTATAATTTACACCACAACACTGTCTGAATTCTGGATTCTGATTGGTCAGAAGAGGTGTACTGTCAGATTAGTTTTTTCTGACAGTAGTACAGCTACAACTTCACTCGTTCTAATAGGTTATGGTTTCTATAGCAACAGCGCATTCACAGGGACTTGTAAAGCGGATGCTCCATGTAAACATGGTTGAAAAAACCATGTCAAATATTTGATATGATGACATTTCCTGCATGGAGACATTTAGTTAATATTTACGAAAGGAGTCTCCCGTGTCAGCCCTTCGTAACGGTCAGATATACCATAAAACTGTAACTTCAAGTTTTCCGACTCCTTCATTACTGTGGAGTTTTACGCTTTTGTGGATTCTTGGTGACGTGACAAGCTGTGGGTTTTGTTTTGTTGTTTTTTTAAAGACATTAACTTCAAAACAGAGGAGAAAGAGAGGCGGGTCAGGAAAAAACTGTTTATAGCTGCTATAACATAGTGTAAGTGAGAATGGGAACTAACTTGTTTGGCAAAATTGTGAGGACTGGGTGATCGTGAAGATGTTTGATACTGTCCTTTCATTGTAGGGACCCTTGGTCCTTTTTGTTCCTCACAAATGGTTTAATACATGTAAACACCAAAACACTGGAACGGTTAGGACAAATCCTGTATGATACACTGCACTGTATACTTTGTAGGAACACAGCACAGGAGAATAAGCCAAGGGAAGTGTGTGAGCCTCAAACTGTGTGTGTATGTGCATGTGTTAGGCCCTTTGTGAGGACCAAAATGGACCAAAGGTCCTCACAATGATAGGACAGTGTCAAAGGTCCTCACAAATATAGAAAAACCTGTGTGTGTGTTTGTGTGTGTGTGTCTATGCATATGTATTAAGGTCCTCACAACGATAGGACAGTGTCAAAGGTCCTCACAAATATAAAAAAACCTCTGTGTGTGTGGTGTGTGTGTGAAAGTGTACGAGGGGGACCAAAGTCCTCCTGACCCCCCCACCGAGCACCACTTCCTAAAGCTCTGAGGACTTTCTGCAGGAAAAGACGGTGCAACAGTGAAACGGATGCCCTTATAGTTTTTTGTATATTGTATGATTATTTTACACACACGGAGAGAGAGAGAGAGAGAGACTCTGTATCACGGGACTTTCCCAGGAGCTTCTAAAGCTCTGGAAGTCAAATCGTTCCGGCTTTAGTTCAGCTCCAGAAGTGGCGAAGGCAAGGAATCATAAACGGGTCATAAATCTAAAATCCGACATTTCTACATTTCCACCGTGGTCTCAGTTTTAGAAGCACAAACACGGCGAACACCCTTCTCTCATTCGATTGGATAGATCCAGAATCGTTTCTGCTTCCCCTGAAGCCACAGCTTTAGAACGCTAAACTGATTTTAGAATAATCTAAAATGCTGGAGGAAGTTGCTGAGTATTATTTCACAATCTTAAGTGAAATCCACGATGTTCTAAAATCCAGAGACAATTTCATGTCTCAGAATGATCTAGAATGCTAGGCTGAGTCAAGAGTGATCTGGAACGCTAGATCGAGTGTTACGTTTAGAACTACAGAGAGGATCGGTTAGTGTTCGGACACTTTTCTTCGTTATTTAATATACGTCCAGTGCAGCAGTCACTTGAAAAAGACTTGCAGGACAACCCGAAAGAGCTTTATACGTTGTACAACAAGCAATGAACTGCACGACAATCATCTCCGCACGCACACGTCTATAAGCATCACAATAATATACTCTGGTCAGAGGAAGAAGAAGAAAAAAGAACTCTGGGAATAATTCACCTCGTCATGCTTGGAGAAAGAAAGTGAAACACGGTGTTATGGGGCTGCTTCTCTGCAAACAATACTGAGAATAATTTCATGCTTTTAGACTGTGAGCTGTTTATAGTTTTAAAAAAAATTTCTCCAGCTCAACTGTTTCTGGGTTAATGTTCTTGGACAGGAACCACTTTTGGAACGCTACATCAATTCCAGAATGATTTGGGATGCTAGATCAATTGCAGAATATACTATAAATAACGCTAGGCTGACTCAATAGTGTTCTATAATGCTAAATTCAGCAAGTCCTGGAAACTTTTGGTTGAAGGTCAATATTCAGTAGAATTTTATGCAGCGCAGATATGAATCACTCGCACACAGTCATTCGGAACCTGCTGGCGTGCGGATTCGGTATCTGTGCTAGATGACGGCAGCGTTCGCTTTTAGCAAAACGGTGCCGATAGCATCTGTTCGGACTTTGAAAATCCGCAGTGTTGGCTAAATTGTTATCATTGTTATCAACACAACATCATTAGACTTCCATTTTCAGGGCTTTGGTGTGTTTGCAGTACAGAGTAGTTTCTAGATCACATAATGGCTTGTGATACTGATTTGCATTTCATACTTTTTTTTAAATGGCCTTTAACAACGCAGCTGTGCAAACTTTTTTTTCTTTCTTTTTTTTTTTAAATTGCAGTGTGTGTTATCATTGCACTGATAATTTAATGCATAATCAACCTGTGCAAACTTCCTGCAGGTGGTGTACACTAACTATCTTACCTGATGGGAAAAGTTCCCAATGATCTGCTTATGTAGCAGAAAAAGAACACTGTACAGGTGGAACATGTTGTTAAAGAAATTCAGACTGTCATGGACGATGTAATAAAATTCCACGCGAGATACTCTCGCCGAATACTTTATTAAGAACACCTGCTCATTCATCCAATGATCTAATCAGCCTATCAAGTGGCAGCAGTGCAATGCTGGGAAAACTTTACCTGGTCATTTTCCCCATGTTCAGCTGTCCAGTTTTGGTGACCATGTGGCCTCTGCTGAAGGTTTGCACGTTCTGCGGTGCTTTTCTGGTCACCGCGGTTGTAAAGAGTTGTTATTTGAGTTACCATAGCCTTAAGTCAGCAACAAAAACCAGTACTTACAGGAGGTGTGGTATGATTTTCGACTGCACAGTATGCAATTTCGCCATAGTGTTCGGCCTGAGAAGTGCCGCCCACATGCCACGGAACATCTCATTTCTATTTTTTCCTCCTTTCCAATATTGTCACATTCAAAGAGTTAAATTTACCAACTGGAAACAGTTTTTTTTGTCTCTCTCGCATTAATACGTCATTTCCTGTTTAAGTGTATTTTTCGATGTTTGCAATGTCAAAGAAGCCCAGCATTGTTACTACCTCATTACCTCACAATTTTGCTAATAGTTTATCAGCTGGAATGTTTGGCCATGACAGCCTTTATTATCCTAATCGATCCTGACCTTGACCCTGACCTTAACACTGACGTGAAAGCGTCTTCGACATGAATCCTGACTATGTGAGATCTGATTCCCTGCTAGCATGTTTGAATTCGACCACTCAAAGCCTTCTGTGTGTGTGTGTGTGTGTATACACAGGTATGTACCGTCCCCTCCCAGCTGTATAGACTTCAACCTGAAACTCTGAAACCTGAATATGACCTCCGAATTCCTGAGCACGACCTCCGGTTAGCTGTGTACACACCTGATAAAGCTCAGGAGAGGAAGAAGCAAGAAGCAAGAAGCAAGAAAAGCCCTGTACATGCCTTTATTCAACATGCCTTTATTATTTGACAAAAGCTGGGAAATGTACACTTTACAGCATGGCTTTTGTTGTAACAAGTGAATGCCATGAAATTCATGAAATCATGAAAGTGAATGCCATGACAGTGGTTGGCCTAAGGCGGTCCTCTCTCATTGATGGGGAGTGGAACATTGTGCAAATGGGCTACAGTCACTAATTGTACACTTACAAAGTGGCCTATGTTTTTTTTTCTAGAATAGTCTGTCCACTTGGCAGCCATCTTCGCAGCACTTCCAGGCAGTTAAATTCAGTCAGAAAGACCAAGCTCTTATCTACTCGAATGAGGAGGAGGGAGCCATAAACCAAAAATGTATCAACAAGATGACGTTTGAAATTTTCAATTTTAAATCACTAGTCAAATCTGACAAAAAAAAAAAATGGTGCTGCCTTTGGCTCCAGTAACATAAAGTAATCTTTCAGGTTGCTGTGCTTGACAACGCCAACCATATTTACACCTGTTTCCATGGTAATGGCGATTGTCAGCCCAGAGAGTAAGCCAAATGGCATCTACATACAGACGTCTTGTGTACGTGGGCAAACAGGGAGCCATTTGTGGCTTGGCTTCGTGGCTAGTTCTGCTGAAGTTTAAATCTGGATTTTACTGTTGATTTCCATTATAGTTGACAAATATTCATCTCAGCTGGGATCTCGTCCAAAGTGAAAGATCTGTTATAAGAATTTTAGTAACATTAATCAGAAATGAGTAAGAACTTTCGCTGAGAACCTGATAGACCTGGCTTTTTCTTGTTTACTAACATCTCTTCACCAACAAGGCAATTGGCTCTTTTTATGAAAGGGCGGGACTTACATAACGGCTGTTCAAGCAGCGTTCTGTCTCTAGTTCATGAAGTGGCGAATAAGTGGAGCCACAAGCTAGATGGACCTTATAAACTGGTAACTATGTACAAACATGTACTCTATACTGTATGTGCATTTTAATGGGAAAAAAAAAACAACAACTATCAACCATTGGTTGCTTCTTTAGTTTCTTAGAAGCCAGTCATAAAGGTATGACGTTGCAGATAAAAGATATACAAGACATCAGATCCTGCCAAATCGAGTTGAACATCAGAAAGACAGAATTCGTCCTGGCTCGGCTCGCTGATCCCAGGTTATAACACGCATATTTGGAAAATAGGTTTTGAAATCAAACCTTAGCATTCGAACGGCTGCCAAGATGAAATGAAATGAGAGATAAAAAGGTGTGGGGGTTTCGTCCATAAGCCCTAAAGCCCTTCAAAGGCCTGGGGCTTCGAATCAAAGCATGAAGGGGTTTTTTCTTTAAGTCGGCCGTCGTATCTGCGGGATTTGCCGTCAGATGTAGGAAATTTGTCATCTGTGTGTGCTGATTAATTATTATTTTTGTGTTGTGAAAACATGCTTAAACAGGCCTTGAAGAGCAAATGAAGCTAAGTGTTACGATTACATTACAGATTTCAGAAGCACTGTGGTTAAAAACTCCCATCTTGGGAACCAGAATTCAGGCTAGGTCCAGAATCAGTTCAGTCTCCACTGGTACTCCTGCTGAGACAGAGCAAAATGGACTTAACTTATCTTAACTTAGCTAATTATTAACTTATCCGCACCTCGCCTCATCTGTATTTATAGGAGCACGCTAAATATTGGCAAGTGGAAATTAGCATAGTGGTGTTGCGTCTGTGTCTGAAGCATGCGGGTGAATGGAAACATCGCCAACTGTACTAGTAAATCAGTGTGCATGTGACATACAATGGCTGCAAACAGATGACAAATAGAGAGGGAAAAAATGAAAGGAATGCAATTGTTGGAAAATAATCAACATCGGGGTGATTTCCAAAAATGATAACTAGTTTGATGCCAAACTGCTATAAACAAAGCTAGCTAGTAAGCTAGTGAACTACACTTAGCCTTGTAGTTCTGACACAGCTTAGTTGGTTAACCTTGACCTAGGTGTTGTGCTCGTTCTTATAAGGCTCTTCAGCTCTTCTTGGTCAATACCGAAACTAGTTCCGTTTAAACTCCTGGTGACCGGATGGCGGGAAAATAATCATCACTTCCTGTTTTCTTCCCTGGTGATTCCCATACACACAATCTCTTGGGTGATTCCCAAGTAGCTAAAGACTGGATGTCCATTCATGGTAAAAACCACACGCGCTTCACACGTCTGACGTGTCCATCGCCTCTCTCTTGTCCTCTCGCTACATCTCCTTCACCACTGGTTCATCCCAACAGCCATCCATCCACCCCTCGTCCGTACGTTAGCACGGCCTCATATCCGCCCGCTGTTCCTGCAAGCAGCTGCTCTCTGCTAGCACAATGCACCGTTTGTATATTTAGCCGCTGTGTTCATTTCCTCTCGTGTTGACTCGGGAAAATACAAACAATGTGAGCCGGTACCCTCCCTCTGCCCTCATCCATGGAACGATTGAGAAAGAAAGCCAAGGCCGTTTCACAGAGCCAGCGGCTCCGCCATTGTTTTTCCGAAAAAAGAAATTCCCAGCTAGCCAGTGCAGAAACATCATTCGCCGTAATCTTGACTGAAATCCCCCAAAAAGATGCTCGGCTTCTACAGTATGAGGAGTGATTTAACATCCATGTCATCATTCATTCCACCTGAAGCCCTGTGTAAAGTCCAGGAGCTAGCATGATCCCAGCGGGTAAGTATTGACCAGACTAAATGTTAATAATAATAATAATAATAATAATAATAATAATAAATTCAATTAAAACACCAAACATTTATGGGGGGGGGGGGGGGGGCTGGGTCACAGTGGCTTAGCACACTTGCCTCTTCCAGGGTTGGGGGTTCAAATCCCGCCTTCGCCCTGTGTGCACAGAGTTTGCATGTTCTCCCCATGCTTCAGGGGTTTCCTCCGGGTACTCCAGTTTCCTCCACCAGTCCAAGGCTGATTGTCATTTCCTAAATTGTCCGTAGTGTTTGAATGTGTGTGTGTGATTGTGCCCTGCGATGGGTTGGCACCCCAACCAAGATGTCCCCCACCTTGTGCCCCGAGTTCCCTGGGATAGGCTCCAGGCTCCACGTGACCCTGTGTAGGATAAGAGGTACGATAAGTAGGATAAGCTTATTAAGTTGACGGTGTGTGAAAAATCACAGAGCTCGGAGGGCGGGGCTGTGGTCTCTCCATTCTGAAACAAAAAAATAAATAATTGTATAAATAACTGAACGTTCTTCCTGCACCACTCCAGCCAATGACAGGGTCCTTTGATCAATCTGCCCCGCCCCCCTATTCACCAGTTTGCTTGGGTAATAAACCAGTTGGTTTATGGGTAACTGTCTTCATCTAATCACATGCACACAGACTTTCATTTATACCCAGAGACATGAGATGCCTCATCCTGTCTGCCTGTCTGTTTGTCTCTGTTTCTTCTTTCTATCTACCCCTAGTAATATTTGTCCCTCCTTCTTTATACCTGTGTCTCCTTCCTTCTTTCTCTACCCGTCTCTTTCTTAATTTTTCTCTACATGTCTCTCCCTCCTTTTTTTAGCTCTCTCCTGCTTTCTTTCTCTACCTGTCTATCCCCTCTTCTTATTCTACATCTCTCCCCCTTCTTTCTGTCTATTTCTCCTTCCTTTTCTCTAACTCTCTATCCCTCATTCTTTCAATCTGTGTCTCCCTAGTTTTCTCTCTCCTGTCTCCCTGTCCTTCTCTTTGCTTCTCTTCCTCCTTTTCTCTACCTGTCACTCCCTCTTTTCTGTCTGTCTGTACTTCTCTCCACCTGTCTTCATCCAGCTCTCTACCTTTTTTCTACTTGTCTCCTTCTGTTTTTCTCTCGCTTTCTCCTTCTTTCTATCTCTCCATCTCTCTCTAACTACTTACAAGTACATCCCTCCAATTCCCCTGTCCTTTTCCTCTCCTCTCTCCATCCTCACTCTACCCATCTCGTTCGCTATCCTCACTCTACGCATCTCTCTGTCCTTCCCCTGTCCTTCTTTGCTCTACCTGTCTATCTCTCTCTCTTCCCTTGCTCTGCTTGTTTCTCTGTCCTTCCTCACGCAACCTGTCTCTCTCTCCTTCCTTGTTCTACCTCTCTCTCTGTTCTTCCTCTCTCTCTCTGCCTCTCTGTCCTTCTCCTTTCATCTAATTCACTATGAAAGACACTGAATGAGACTGAATGATCTACAAACTCTGGAACAAAAGGCTTGGCCCTGGATTCTCATCACACACACACACACACACACACATACATTATGAACAAAAACTGCATTGAGAGATCACACACAGTGAACGCCGCCACAATTACACACACGATTAGCCACATCATCAGACGTTCACGTCAGAGCCAGTTACAGGTCTGATCATGGATTATGTTCACACACCACAAATGCGCGCACACACACACCCACACACGCACATAAACAAACACACATGCACGTTTCTGTACATGTCTGCACACACATAATGAGTGCATCCTATAGACGGTGGAGGTACACTTTACAGGAATTGTCTCCATGTCAATAGATATGTTTTTGTTAGTACCACAATCTGCATTTACTTGGTTTTGTTTATTGTGTTACAGACTCACTGTGTGGGTGGTTGATGTCATACATGTACATGTAGTAAAGTCATGTGATATTACACAATATCAAAAAAAAGTAACACACTCGCATATTATGCACTTTAGTAGAAAACAAAACTTTTACATTAATATTACAGTCATATAGTGGAAGCACTACATAGTGACATATACTTATTTACAGTCATATACTGACAGTGAAGTTGACAGTAAACTACTGTAAAAAATAACAAGTTACAACTGTAAAACTGTGTGTAACATTTATGTCACAGTAAATACAGCACTGATGTTATTTAACAGTAATTTTGTTACTCATGTAAATGTACAATATATTACTACCATAATCTTGACAGTAAATTATAGTGCAGATATAGTGTAAATATAGCTGTAAATTTACTGTAAACATAATGTCAAATAGCTGTACATATAGTGTAAATGTAGCTGTAAATCTGGTGTAAATATAAATGTAAATATAGCTGTAAATGTACTGTAAACATAATGTAAATATAGCAATGCATATAGTGTAATTGTAGTTGTAAATGTGGTGTAAATATAGTGTAAATTTAGCTGTAAATGTACTGTAAACATAATGCAAATATAGCTGTACATATAGTGTAAATGTGGTGTAGATAGAAATGTAAATATAGCTGTAAATACAGTATAAATTTAGCTGTAAATGTACTGTACACATAATGTAAATATAGCTTTACATAAATGTAAATGGAACTGTAAATATTGTTGTATATATATCGTGCATGTGCAGTTGAAATTGTGGTGTCAGTATAGTGTAAATATATCTGTAAATGTACTGTCAACATAGTGTAAATATAGTTCTAAAAGTGGTATACATATTGTGTAAATCTAGCTGTAAAAATAGTACAAGTGTAGCTGTAAACTTAGATGTAAGTGTAGTTGTAAATGTGGTGTATGTATAGTGTAAGTATAGTGTAAACATAATGTAAATGTAGCTATAGATATAGAGTAAATATATTTGTAAATAGAAGTCTAAATTTGATATACGTATAGTGTAAATATATTGTATATGTATCTGTAAGTATAATTATAAATATGATGTAATATATCGTGTAAATATAGCTGTAAATATGTAAATGAAACTGTAAACATAGCTGTAAATATAGTTGTACATGTGGAGTAAGTATAGCTATAAACATAGCTGTAGATATAGTCTAAGTGTAGTAAATATAAAGTAAATAGTAAATATAGTGTTAATATATGTAAATATTGCTGTAAATACAGTCATAAATGTGGTGTAACTATAGAATTAGAATTATGCTCCATATTTTAATACAAAATACCAAAGTACCAAACTACTCATTTGTTATTCAGAGATATATAAAGCAATAGAAAACACAGCTAACTAATATGAAAATAATATAAAGTAAAATGTGTCTTAGTGTCTGCCAGTATGCCTCTTTTAGTAACAAAAAATATCAACCTGTGGCAGTGAGTCTAAAAAGTCCAGTTCCACAGGAAAACCATAGACTCAGAAATCCTGCTGACTACCTAAAAGACTCTCACTAACATCCTCACTTTAAGAGATTAAGTAAAGAGTAGCATCGGCTTAACAACAAAAACACGATTCTAAATGACTTTTTTGTGAAACATTTAACCAGCTTGTGTGGTTGGTGGGAATTTATTTCATGATGTTTCGTAATTCAAAAAGTGAAGCTTAAGTGAATGAAACATTGCACATCCTTATTCACCCCTCGGAAAAGTGTGTTTATGTCAGATGTCTTAGAAACCTTATGCCAAATGACAGAAATGTTGGCACACAAAAGTATCACTAAAATTTGCTTGGGGATTTGATTGGTTCGCTTAGAACAGTTGTTAAAAAAGAATAATTTATAAAATGGCACTTTATAATCTGGTAATACAACAGTGTATTAGCCGGCCTGAAGTTCCTTGCTACTAGAAACTAGTGGCAACTACTGAGTAACATAGCTAGCTGCTCAGTTGGCTAATTAAAACTAACTAGCAAGTTAGTGGCTAGCTGCATAAGCTGTGAGGTCACATTACATTAGCTAGTTAGTTAAATTACATTTAAATTGGACAATTAGTTACATTATATTACATTAGAGAGTTAGTTACATTATGTTAGCTAGATAGTTACATTGCATTAATTTAGCTAGTTAATTACATTACATTTCATTAGTTAATTACATTAGAATAGCTAGTTAATAACATTGCATTAGCTAGCTACGTTGTATAACATTACATTAGCTAATTAGCTCCATTACATTAGATAGTTACATTAAATTTCTTTAGCTAGTAAGTTACATTACATTAGCTAGTTAGTTATATTACATTAGTTTAGTTACTTTTTCACAATACATAGTTGCATTATATTACATTAGTTCATTATTGAATTAAATTATGGTTAAATATATGGTTACTTATTAAATTACAGTATTAGAGTAACACAGTAACAGCGTTGCAGCTGCAGGTGAGTTTTGTGACTAAGGTCACTCCCATCTCTCACAACAACGTCTGTCATGTCGATCATTCATCATACACGGATATGAAAGGTCAGTGGTTTTATAAATAGTCCCCTAGAGACATGCTAAACACCACTGTCACTTCCTGCCTACTTGCACGGCAGTATGGAAGTTAGAAAGGGGGATGGGGCTAGGGTTGGGGGGCAAGGTGTGTCAATATAGGGACTGGTGGGCCCTAATGATCTCTGACCTCCAGTGGCACATGTGATGATGAACTTCAAGATTTAAAATAGAATACCAAAAAAGAAGTCCCAAACCAGATGCTTCAGGTCTAAGTATTCTCTGTTCAAAGTAGCAACATAGACTTATTTCTAGTAACATTAGCTAGTTAAAATTCGCTAAGCTGGTCCAGCATTTAAAATGGGCCTGTATTGATATATTGCTAATCTCCATACTTGTGACTAGCATGAGACTAGCATTAACATGGCCCCCCATTTCACTCAGCTAGCATTTTGGACTTTATACAATACTAGCTAGTGTTACCTTGAACCGATGGTCTGTTTACACCTCATGAACCTATTCAGGAACCCAGGAACTTTTCAGAAATTCACGAACTTCAGGCCCCTGGAAAACCCAGGGCTGGATTTAATTCCTGGGTAGTAGTTCTTCTCTCCAGGATCTGCACTTTTGCCGTGGAGCAGAAAGCATAGGACTTGGGAACTGATGTCACTGCATAACATTCTTATGGACAGCTCCGTACATATAGGGGTAGTAGCAGTAACTTTATCACACCTCACCACCACCATCATCACTGATTGTTTTCTTATAACAGCACACTCCAAAATGATTTATCCCTTACTTAACAGATACCTCCAAGGCCCAAAGTCTACCCCGACTCACACTTTGACACTGCACATTTTGAGATGATGTCATCTCAGACTGAAGCGTCCAATCAGACAGCTTTGGTGCTGTGGTTTACACCATCTAGGTCACGTAACATTACTTACAGGGAAATTTAGCAGAAACAAAGGGAAATTGAGGTTTTGTGGAATTGAGAAGTGATACTGATTTGATTTCATCACACAAGAGCACAACCCCGATCGTTTTGGTGTACCGCAAAACTGCACAGCTCTCCACAAGCCTCAAGACGAAGCTCCTCCCACTAGAGCGCCTGAACTTTGTAGAAAGATCTCCAGACACATGAGTAGCATAAGTTTATGGATGGCACGGGAGTGTGGTGCCAAAACCAGAGGTTCTCTGCAGAACAGTTATACCTATTGTGCTGTGAGTAAACATCGCAGAATATTATAAAATGTAAAATTCTGACTACCTTTAAGAAAAGTAAATTAAATTTAATAAATATAATATCCTAATAAATTGCTAAACTTTATTTCTTAAAATTGAAGTCGTCCAAAAAACGAGACATCTCATTGTTAAAACCTGATCGACTTGAGTCAGCAGAAGGAACCGCCCACTTTTTAAGAACAGTCGTCCTTATATGAAACGCAAAGCCCCGCCCCTTTTTTTCTCGGAGAGCCAATCAGAGGAAAGGGAGGAAGATTCTTTCTCTTTTGCATGCAGACTCTGAGTCCCGGTGTAAGCAGAGCGGAGCGGAGCTCAGACCAGTAACACCTGAGCTCCCGTTACTACCGAGACACACGGATACACTTTGCAACGTTATAGAGGTCATAAGACGCTTCATAACGGGCTGCACGCGACAGGAAGATTCATTTTTGCACGTTTGTCTCTTAATCTCTTGCACTGACTTGGATACTAGTTTGCTGTTGTTGTTTTTTTCTTTTCGTTTTTGACTTTACGGGGCTCGAGCACTTGGGACTGCTGCGATGCGGTTATTAACGGAACTCTAGTCAGCTTGCGGTTGACATTTCTCGGATAGCGCGCGAGCCATTTAAGGAGCTCTGCTTTCAGTTTGCGTGCAGTGCCAAGCGGCCAACATCAGACACTCACTCGGAATTAAACGCATCAACAACATTAATATTAATAATAATAACAACAACTTTTTTTTCCCGCTAACGGCGAACAAGCGTGTGTCCAGGGGCGGGGGTGGCAGCCGGTTCTTGCCTGCAGCGCACGCGCGCTCTAACTAAATGCCCGGCCGCTCGCGGGACTCGCAGGGCTCTCGAGGCTGGACGGAGAGATGAGCTCGTGGGTCGTGCTGCTCGTCGCGCTCGTGGCGTGTCTGCGATTTGGCGGCGCGCAGGTAAGACCGACGTGACGTCACATCGCTGCTCGAGAGCTCGAGCCTCTTCGTCTCTGGATTGAATCTCAAATGCTTTTTCTAAAATATTTATACACACACACACACACACACACACATATATATATATATATATATATATATATATATATATATATATATATATATATATATATAAATGTCTGTGAGGTTTAAACAGGACCTGTGTGTGTGAGTGTATGTGTGTGTTTAAACAGGACTGGAGTGTGTGTGAGGCTTAAACAGGACCGGAGTGTGTGTGAGGTTTAAACAGGACTAGAGTGTGTGTGAGGTTTAAACAGGATTGGAGTGTGTGTGTGTGTTTGAGGTTTAAACAGGACCTGTGTGTGTGTGTGTGTGTGTGTGTGTGTTTAAACAGGACTGGAGTGTGTGTGAGGTTTAAACAGGACCGGCGTGTGTGTGAGGCTTAAACAGGACTAGAGTGTGTGAGGTTTAAACAGGACTGGAGTGTGTGAGGTTTAAAGAGGACTGGAGTGTGTGAGGTTTAAAGAGGACTGGAGTGTGTGAGGTTTAAACAGGACTAGAGTGTGTGTGAGGTTTAAACAGGACTAGAGTGTGTGTGAGGTTTAAACAGGACTAGAGTGTGTGTGTGAGTTTTAAACGGGACCGGACTGTGTGTGAGGTTTAAATGGGACCGGAGTGCGTGTGAGGTTTAAATGGGACCGGACTGCCTGTGAGTTTTAAACGGGACCGGACTGCGTGTGAGGTTTAAATGGGACCGGAGTGCATGTTTGTGAGTTTTAAGCAGGACTAGAGTGTGTGTGAAGTTTAAACGGGACTGGAGAACATGTGAGGTTTAAAAATAGGACTGGAGTGTGTGTGAGGTTTAAACAGGACTGGAGGGTGTGTGAGGTTTAAACAAGACCGGAGTGTGTGAGGTTTAAACAGGGCCAGGGTGTGTGTGTAGGGTTTAAACAGGACTAGAGTGCGTGTGAGGTTTAAACAGGACTAGAGTGTGTGTGTGAGGTTTAAACAGGAGTAGAGAGTGTGTGAGGTTTAAACAGAACTGGAGTGTGTGGGGTTTAAACAGGACCGAAGTGCATGTGCGGTTTAAATCGGACTGGACTGCGTGTGAGGTTTAAACGGGTCCAGAGTGTGTGTGAGGTTTAAACAGGACCGGAGTGCGTGTGTGTGAGGTTTAAACGGGACCGGAGTGCATGTGTGTGAGGTTTAAGTGGGACCGGAGTGCGTGTGAGGTTTAAATTTGACTAGAGAGCGTGTGAGGTTTAAACAGGATTAGAGTGTGTGTGAGGTTTAAACAGGACCGGAGTGTGTGTGTGAGGTTTAAAAATAGGACTGGAGCAGGTTCGTAGAATCAAATTAGGTCCTGATTGTGAGAGATTCAAACAGGACCTAAGTGTGTAAGACCGGAGCAAGTCTAAAGTGTGTGTAATTGGAGCAGGTTCTGTGTGTGAGAGCTTTAAGCAGGACACAAGTGCTAGCACACGAGTGTGTGAGAATGGAGTAAGCATAGAGAGAGAGAGTGAGAGAGAGAGTTTTTGTACGTGTGTGTGTGTGTGTGTCTAAGATCAAAGCTGAGTGTGTGTAATTGGAGTAGGTTCTGAGTGTGATTCAAACAAGACGCATGCGTGTGAGTTTGGAGCCGGACACAAGAGTGTGAGAGTGCAGGAGGTTGGAACAGGTAGAAGCGTGTGAGGTTCAGGTGCCATATAGGGATGTGTCCCAAACCACACATTTTATTTACAACCTAAACAATATCACAGAGTGAATGATTAGCGGTGGACCTTTCTCAATCCACACACCCTATTCTCATTTCGGCATTCTCATTTCTGGGTAATCTGTACATCGCAGGTTATCTGGACATGACCTCTTGCGGTGTATTATGGGATGCCTGCAAAATGGCTCACTTCCAAAATCATGCCCTATGTAGTGATTATAGGGTCAGTGTTGGATTATGGCTGAGAACAGATGTGGTGTTTTTATGACAGGTGCTGTAATTGAGTGCACACACACACACACACACACATCTGCATGCACGTACACTGACTCAGCTCAGAAGTAAATCCCTCATTCATGCTTTGCTTTTAATCTCACCGCCACTCACATCAGAGTCGAAGCCTAAAAGGTCATCGGGGGGTCACTGGATTCTGGGTAAAGCTTAACAATTGAAGCAGAAGGCTGCGTTCTCTGTTATATAAAGTGACCAAATAGATAATCTGTGGGATTTGAAACATGTGGACGGCACCAGTGATGGCTTTGGATTTCATTTTCTCGGAAACATGGCGTGTGTGTCGCAGGCGTTCACTCGGGGATAGAGCGAAAGTTTAAACGCGCTTTGAGCTTTTGACACAGCTGCACTGCAGGAAAACAACTTCCTAGTGGTTTACGTTAAATACTGATGGGAAAATTAAATTCGTCATTTTATGCTAAATTAGGTTTTTTTCCCAGCAGTGTAGGTAAGATAGTTAGGTTAGATGCTGTACCACAATTCTAGTGTCCGTGGGTTATTATAAAACATTCCGCAATTTATGCCAAGTTCTTATAAATACTAATTTCTCTTCTATTCAAATTTTCACGGTGTTCGAATGGAGAATTCTAGTCCAATCTTAATTGAGTGTTGTTTAATTTTGCGAGATAATACAAGATCACTCGTGATTGTTCAACCGATGTCTGGACAGTCCATCCGGGATTTCGCGTTTTCCCAGAAACGAACGCAAAACCGAGCAAACGAATTTCCGCGATATTCGGAGGAGCTTGCGATTCTTCAAAATGACCGCAGATTTTTTTTTTCCGCAGATTTTGGCCCCCTTCGGTTCACATGTCTCGAACCTGAGTACAGCAGAACAATTTCGTGCAATTGCGATTTCGCCAATTCGAGTAGTTTTCCGCAAAAAAAAAAAAACTCCACAAACTTTTGAAAAAAAATCATTTTTGCCCCGACTTCTTGCGCTGTAAAGTTCCAGCGCTGACACTGGAGACTCCTTCCAACACATGTAAAATAAACATTTCCTTAGAGAAAACGTCACCATAACAACGATTGCACACGTTTATAATCCTTTTATGTAGCGTGGTACTGTCGAGACGATAACGTATTTGAACGAGCCCGTTAATGTAAACCTGCTATTTTGCAGATACGTTATTGTCGTATTTTATAGAACACCTTCTGGCCAATCAGAATCGAGAATTCGACAGCGCTGCAGTCTGACCTTGAATAATAACATAACGACATCTACATCGTTGTGAAAAGTAACGCTCACCCTTTATTCTACCTGTACTACAGGGATCGCTCCTTTTGCTGCACCTGTCGGCTTCGAGTGCAGTTTTAAAACCGAATCCCAGCCCTGCTTTCATCGACCTATCCATCATCTCCCGGCCTATTCGTGTGACGTGAGGAATCTATGCAGGCTATATGTGTACGTCTGAGCCACCTGCCAAGATCAGCATACAGGATTTCTTTATGTCTGGACTGGCGGTTTGCCACGAGGTTCGGCAGAGCGCCGTGAGTGTGTGTGTGTGTGTGTGCAGTAATTTGGGTCTGTAATTATAGCCCGATCCCCTCACCTCTTCTCCGTAGCGGACTATTAGCATTCCTGCGGCTCCGGTATCTCACGATTCAGCTGGGCACTACAGCATGGGGGTCCTCACTTCGACTGTCAGGACCCGAGAGACGGAACTGTTTGACACACTGATTTATTGTGTGTGCGTGTGTGTGTGTGTGTTGGTTAACGGGAGATTTCACTGGAACATCCATCACTAGCTTAACATTATTACACAGAGCTCTCACTTGAGATATTTCAAAGAATTCAGACCTGACTATTATAAAAATCTTTCACTCTTTAGTCATATTTCCTGTATTAGAAAAACAGAATTTGACTTGACAAACATTGTTATTGTATCGCTACACGTTGCCATAGAAATGCGACTTGCGAAATGAGCATCGTGCTACGCAGTTAACGTTTCTGACTTCTGACAAAATCAGTGTGAATGTTTGCAATTTGTTCAAACCACACTTCATAGCAGATCTATTATATAAACAGGACAGCTCGCAGGTCCTCGGTTTGATCTCAAGCTCGGGTTACTTTCTGTGGACTTTCTCGTGTGGGGTTTCTGGGTTCTCCAGTTTCCTCCCATGTCCTTAAAAACATGCTGGTAGATGGATTGGCTGCGCTAAATGAGTGTGTGAAAGTGTGCTTGTGTGTGTATAGGTGCGTGTGTGTGTGATGCCCTGCAGTGGACTGGCATCCATCAATTCTATCAATTGTTCGAAATTTTTGAAAGGAGTCTCCAGTGTCAGGTTGTCATCCAGTTTTTTTTAACAATAGGCAGAGTGATGGGCGAACATCAGGGCAAGCAGCAAAGGAAATGCAGTTTTACCTTGCGGTTCGGCTCACGTTCTCCTCGGCTTCACTTCACGTCATGGACCACGCCCCTCTCGTTATATATGCAAAAAAAAAAAAAGTTTGTTTGTCGGTAAACAAGACCTTTTAGCTGTACTCGTTCGACGCACATGAATCAAAGACGGTTTTGGCTGAACGCACGTCGTGACGACGTCACATGATGCGTCTCGGCTTGGACCTGCGGAAAATCTGAAAAATCGCAAACAATCCTCAGAATATGCGGAGTTTGCTTGATTTTGGACAGGAGTGTGAAAGCAAGGTCTAGACTGATCTCTGTTGTCGTGCTTGTTTCGAATTCGCTGCAATAACATTACCATTAAAAAAAAGAAAACAAGTACAGGCTTTTTTTTGTAATATAACGAGATTTTCTGATTCATATTGTAGCTTTTGTTGTGATGTTTCAGAGACGTCGACCAATAACAAGTCTCGCTGATGCGATCGATAGCGCTCCGTGTCGATTTCGTACTATAAGAAAGTGCTAACTTTATAAAGATATGCAGCATGGAGCAAAAAAAAAAATTGTGGAAAAAAAAATGCGATATTATATAAATACAGGTGTATTGTATCGAGTATCGTAAAATTTATCAGTTAAAAATTAAACATTTATTTAAAAAAAAAGGTTTGAAAGTCACATCACTAGATTATTTGCATATATTAATGTTAATGGAGTTTGATGTTCATAAATTAAGAGTGTGTGTGTGTGTGTTTATTGCAGAGGTGCATGCTCGCGTAAAAAGACACATGTACACATACACATTTGCTCTCACGTACATACTTAAGTGGATGAGCAGTGTGTGTGTGTGTGTGTGTGTGTGTGTGTGTGTGTGTTAGCAAGTGAAAAGCCAGGTGTGAGCAGCTTAATTTATCCTTGCTGTTTATGTTTCAAGTCCAGTTACTTATAATCTTATAATCTCCCATATATGTATGTGTTGAGTGTGTGTGTGTGTGTGTGTGTGTGTGTGTGCGTGCAATGTGGTCATCATCATGTGATGAGCACACTGTATTAGAGCAAAAATACAACAAGCACCTTAGCAACTGCCCAAATAGACAACACACACATACACACACACACACACACATACACACACACACACACACACACACACACACACACACACAGACTGTTTGTCAGTCATGGAAACTTGCAGCTGTTACAGGTGTGTGTTTGGGTGTGTATACAAAGTCTCTTTAAAACATTTACCTTCAGGCTAAGGTTTATTGAAGTGTATCTCCCTCTCTCTCTCTGTCTCTCTCTCTCTCTCGCTCCATCTCTCACTAGGACCCTGTCCCCGTGTCTCTGGTGAATTTGGTGATGAACTCTCCCATCTCATCCATGAAGGATCTACAGGAGCTGCTGGACGTTCACTCCGTAGGTAAAGCGGACACACACACACACACGCACAACAAAACTCAGTACTGTAAATTTAAATATGCAAATACATGCAGATTTATTAAAAAATATGCACACTTGAATATTATGATAATATTGGGGTGTGTGTGTGTGTGAGAGAGAGAGAGACACGGTAATAACTGCACAAAAAACCATTCGCCGAAGACAGGGACAATGGAAATGACCTTGAGCCCAAAGCAGCTTTTGGTTTAACATACACACACACACACACACACACACACTTAAGGCCAGGCCATTGTTCGCCATACACCGGACTCCACTCTTCTCTACCACAATAATTGCTATAGCCATGGGAGGCTCTCTCTCTGTCTCTCTCTCTCACACACACACACACACACACACACACACATTCAGTGTGTATAGGCTTCAGCCGGCTGCTAGCCACATGTTGTTAGTGAAGCAAACACACACAATCTTAACACACACACACACACACTCCTGCACTAACTCCCCCCGCCAACAAACACACACACATACACACACAAAGATGGGTGACTCAAACTGAAAGCAAGGTCTAGACTGATCTCAAATACATATATCATCTAACACACAGACACACACACACACACACACACTCACACTCTTGCACACTCTTAATGACAGATTGTACTATAACATTCATCCATATTGATGGCTAACTGGAGACCAGGCTACTCTCAGGGAATAAAGAGCAGCAATTGTACAAACAACACAGTTTCCTTTGTGTGATGACGAACAATGCCACTAAAAAAAAAAAAAAAAAAGGTTAGCGGTGTCGCTATTAAAGCCCAACGTCACTAAACCGCACACACACCCCAACATCACAACGCCACAGCAACATGGTACGGATCGACTCGAGGCTGCTTAAAAATTGTATGCAAATGCAGTGACGTCGCAATTTCACGATGTTGAAAATCCGCGAAGGTTTCACACGTCATGGCTGTAATTATTCGCTAGACCGAAATGAATAGAATTTTTTTTTTTCTTATTTCAAAGGTAACTAACTTGATTTAACCTGCTATGAAATAAGCAAGCTAGCATTAGCAAAGGTTTTTGTTGAAATATGTTAGCTAAACAACAACCATTTCTTTTTTTCTTTTCTTTAAGAAAATACTTCGCAATCGCAAACAGATCTATAATGTTTGTATAACGTAAACGACCGTCGTTTATGGACACAAAAAATGTATTCTGTTTACTATTTACGAGAACTGACAAGAAGTGTCCATCAAGTTGCATCCCGCCCAATGTACGAACAATACGGTGCTTTTACGGTGCTCAAATGAGTGCTGATAATTCTACCTGTATGCAATATTATCATTTGGGACCCTGTCTGAATTTTCTGTCTCTTCTTTCCAGAAGAAGAAGAGGACGAAGATCATTCGAATGGAACGCATAAACGCCTTCCCAGAAGTCTCGGTGAGAGCCGCTCCCAGCTTCCCTTCCTCTCTTTGTCTTCCTCCATCTCTCCGTCTCTCTTTTGTCTTCGTCCTAGAATATTCCTAGTTGCTCTTTTTTTTTTTTTTAAGCTGTTTCTGCTTCACAATGGCTTTTGGGTACGTTGTGTGTGTGTGTGTGTGTGTGTATGTGCGCATGTTTAGTTTGGTACTAGTCGGCCGTCTGCATGTCTCCGAGTCAGCGTCTAGTCTAGCCGCTTGTCCTTAGGCCACCTTCTTAACACAAACACACACACACACACACACACACACACAGTGATTTGAGTGTCCTCTTCACATCCTCTTCACTCGCTCTCACACACACTCTTTAGTGTACACACACTCTGACAGAGCTGAGGGCGTGAGTTATGGTTTGTGTGTGTAGCGCTGTTAGTCCAGTCTGCTACGGACATGCAGGGAATCCAGTTCCAATACACAACAGGACAGAGTGTGTGTGTGTGTGTGTGTGTGTGTGTGTGTGTGTGTGTGTATATGCGCATGTGCGTGTGTGTGTGTGCAGATTTTTCCTCATGACAGGTGTCCCTGGCACAACATGAAAGGAGCTTAAAGTTAAACTTGATCATAATTAGCCTCTGGTTTCATTTCTCGGTTTGGATGTAACGCTTAGCATGAAATACCAGTTCTAACCGCCTGAGGCTAAGTTAGCTAGCTATCGAAAAAACACTGCACTTCACTAGCGTTAGCTAGCTAAGTAGTTCTGTTAGCCAATGCTAATGCTATTGCTGATGTTAAGTAGCTAAACAAATTTGCAAGAAGGTTTGGTCAACTTGTAAAGGTATTTTTGTAAATAAGACCAGGACTTAAGTTCACTAGCAAGCAAGCTAATGTGAGGTAAAGTCAAATGTGAAACGTGGAATTAAAATCAGTAACTTCCCTCCATGCTGTGGGGAAAAGACAAAACAACAACATCCTAATAGTGTTTATGAAACATTTTCACCTCAGTGTTTAATCATTTAATGGTTAATTGAAAATATTTAATGATTTCAAACAGGGCTAGCAAGCAAGCTAACGTGAGGTAAACTGTTATGGTGACTAATCGAGTGTAACTTGTGCGTATGTGTGCGTGTCTCAGGTGATGTGCAGATGGCTCAGCCGGCTGTGTGTAAGGTGCGAACTGAGGTGATGGAGGTTACGCGCTCCATGTTAGACCGAAGCAATGCTAACTTCCTGCTCTGGCCACTTTGTGTGGAGGTGCAGCGCTGCTCAGGCTGCTGCAACACGCGGACGCTGCAGTGTGTGCCCGTTTCCACCGAGACGCGCCATCTACAGGTACACACACATGCATATATATACACACACGCTTCCCACCCTGGCGTTCCCAGTGCCCAGTTCTGTCCCACTTCCTGTCCCATGTACAGTACACAGTAGCAGACACAAATGATTTTTTTTCCCCACACCCTTATTACAATCTGCTTTTCTCTGGAGATGTTTGTGAAATATCCAACAGCTAGGCGTCCAAATAAAGCCACTGGTACAACATTTGGTAGCTAGCTAGTCCTCGGTAACTGCTGTACACTTTTAATAGAAACCGAAGACAGTTTTGGTTAATGAGAAGTACGGTCTGTTTATTAGGAGAACCTTGTGCCAGGTTAAAGTTCACTGAAAAAAAAAACTGTTTATTTTTCCACAGACTACATTAGCCTGCTAGCTATATAAGCAAGCTACCATTACGAATGGCTTTTATTGGTAAATCTCTTAGCCAGTTAACACGCTTTTAGGTTTTCTGAACGACCCTGGTGTTTGGAGGATGGCTCTACGTAACATTTTTAAACATTCATACAATGCTGCTGTGGCATTTTTAGTTGTAGGAACTTGAACGAAGACGGTACTTTTACGTGAGTTTGGTTTTTGTTGCACTGCGAAAGTAACGTGATGATGTTTTCAAAAATGATGTTTTCAAAACATTGTAACATTCTCTGTTAGTTAAGTAATAGCACAAAAAAATGAGGTATTATATGACAGCTAGGGGTTTTATATATATATATAATATTATATATAAGGAGCTAAATAGCTAGCTGGTAACTACTATTATGGCAATTAAATATGGCAATTAAACAAAATAAGATAGTGGAGAAGATAGTATTATAGGAGATAAATATTACTTACAAAAGCTAGATAGCTAGGCTAGCTCAACACTATAACTTCCTCATGGATCCGTTTGTAATGTTAGTTATGTTTTTTATTTTGTCTTCCAGATGACTAAGATCCAGTTCGTCAACAGACAGCCCTTCTACGAGAAGGTCGTCTTACCTGTGGAGGACCATCTCAGCTGTAGCTGTAAACCACGCACTGTCAGTCACACCACTTGGACGAAGACCACGACGTCCCCACCTCCTCCCCCCAGACTCGTCAGCAAACCCCCCATCTCCAGGAGTCAATCAAAAGAGGAGTTGCATCGCCACGACGACCTGAAACACAACCAGAGGTTCCAGCTGGAGGATCGAGAGACTCAGTGGCAATCGAAATACACACTGTCGCACACGCAGAGAGTGCCCGTACACACGCCCGTACGCACGCCCGCACACACGGAAGACGCATCGACGAGGCACGTGAGCTTTGGCGTAACACGTATGCTGAGCGACACGACGCAACACCTCACACCGACGCAAGAGCACCACAGACACCACTTGGAGCCGGAGAAGGTTCAGGAACACCACGCGCACTCTGGCAGTGGCGACGACAAGATAAAATCCACAGCAAGCGGAGAACACACAGAACATCGTCAGCATCACCACGACAACCACGAAGCAGTGACAAAACACAGCCATGAGCTGAGCGAATCACACACCACTGAGCATCACCACAGCCAATCAGACATGACGCTTCACCACAGCAGCCAATTGGAAGCCCCAGTGATCACCTTTAGCCACGTAGAGGTCATTGGCCAGTCAAGCGGCCAAAGCGAGATGTCTAGCCAATCGTCAACGCCCAGTTTGCACCAATCAGAAGAGAAGGACCAGCTCCAAAGCCAATCAGAGGCAGACAAGCTATCAGAGTTGGGGCAGGAAAAAGTAGAGCATCACCATCATCACCATCATCATCATCATCCAACACAAGCTGGCACACAAAGAGCAGGTTTGCTCACACATAAACACACACACACACACTCACACACACTCACACACGTGCGCGCACGCGCCTACAGCATGTCCTTATTGTATTATAATTAGCGTTGCATCTGTGTCCTGTTTTCCAACGTCAGTAGTGACATTTATTAACAGGTCAAGAACTTTGAGATGATTGCTTTCCACAATCGTTTAACACAATTTCCTCTCTCTCTCTCTGCATTTCTCATTACTGTACAGTGACAAACGCTCCTGCCGGCACGCCTCCTACGCCTCACACACCCCCTCCCGCCGTTCCTCAGCGGAAACGAAGGAGAAAGCAAAGGAGAAGAATGAGCAAGTCCGCCATGAGGGCCATGATCATGTAAGAAACAGGGAAAGTGATGGGGGGGATAGTCTGTCTGCACAGTTCAGCTTTAAAAAGTATGATTGTACTTATGTATTAGCTCGTGTTAGCCAGCTAGCATTAATGTTGCCAAAAATATTGTCAAGTTAGCTTCTCATATGTGGCAGTATAATATGAACATTCTTTATGAATATGAATATGACTCTAAAATCCTGTCAGAAACCCTGCCATGTTAGTTCATGTTAGATAGCCAGTTAGCTTTAGCGGTAATGATAATGAACATTTGTGAGGTTGACTTAAAATTCCTGTCAGAAATCATGTCAGGTTAGCTCAGGCTAGCTAGTCCGTTATGGAGTGGTGAAGAATATGATTATGTTTGTAAATATGACCTAAAAATTCTCTCAGAAATCCAGTCAGTTTAGCTTACATTAGCACTGAAACACTTTACTGACATTCGTTAATATGTTTTAAATCTGCTCAGATGTCCTGTCTATTATATTAGTTAATTATATTATATATTATCTAGTTCGCAGCTGTTCGCAGTGTGTATTCTTTAAATACATTTATGATTATTGTATGACTTAAACCAGGTTAGCTATTTTGAGAGTGTTAGCGGTGGATATCCTAAACATTTCTGATAATGATTTACAGCAAAATAAAAACATACCAGTAAATACTTTCTCGGTAGGGAGCAAAGGGCTATTTATGAATGTTCTTGCCAAGTTGTATGAACAAAGCGATAAGAACAGAGAACACTGTAAACTCATGCTAGCAGCTTCCAAAATTACAAGCCATGTACTACCTAGCTAGTTGAGGTTGCCACAGGACATTATTGGTAGCTAGCTAACTTAGCTAATGCACTTAAAAAAAAAAAAGGCAGAACAACCTTACATGTTAGTTGTTAGTTTTATCAAATCAGCAAATACTCATTAACTGTATGAGCATTTTTTTTTTTGCTTAAATCAGATTTTAGCATGCTAAAAACGATAGAACTGAAAACAGACAATGGGTTGGCAAGACAATGAATATTTCTTCGTGTTTCAGCTTGAAGATGGTTATATGTTTGTGGTGCAGTCCATATAATGTCGTTTAATTGTTGAAGAACTGATTGATAGTTCTTGGTTCTGGACTCAGGCATTCAGGGCCTAATGTCTAACAGAGTTGATCTGTTCAGGAAGAAATTACATTTCCTTGATTTAAAATCTAATTAGGTGTATTATACGGATTCTGCTTTCTTCCCTCCTTTAGGGTCATGTCCTAAACGAACCGGCACTTTGCCATCACGGACCAGAAGAAACCCGGAGAGACGCCGGACACCGCACAGACACATGCACTGACACACTGGAAATATTGCTCACAATAACTGGAAATGGCTTCGATCTCTGACACCTGAACTCCAAATGACTACGTTTCCCAGCAGCCAGCACGGCCAAGAAGCTTCGACGCTCGGCACCATGGGATATCCTTAGTCTTCATTGCACATGAAAGTGACACTGCTGACACAACCGGCCAAATAATGAGACTGCATGGAAACCAATGCAGGGAGCATTTGCCAAATACTGAGATTGCATCTCAAAGTATGAGGAGTCAGCCTGCCAGATAATGAGACGGCATCTAATACAAAGCAGACGCAACCTGCCAAATAATGAGACTGCATGAAAATCAATGCGGGATGATTTGCTAAATCATGAGATCGCATCTAATGCAAAACTAGAGATACTGCCTGCCAAAAAATGATACTGTGTCTCTAACTATGAGGAGTCAGCCTGCTGAAAAATGAGACTGCATCAAAGTCAATGCAGACACAACCTGCCAAATAATGAGATTATTGCCTAAAACACAGTATGTAACACAGGCTGCCAAATAGTGAGACGTAATTATAAGATAAATATGTAAAGACTATGACGGATTCTTAACCCACACTTGCAAAATAGTGAGCAATAGCGACTAGTGGTGTGTCATGTTGTCGTGTCTCTCGGATTATTTTGTGGAAAAAATGTGGGGGGGCGGCAGGGGAGGGGGGGGTGGATGTCCCATGCGGACTATAAACTGCAATTAAAAGCAAGTCCCGGTTACCCTGGACTGCAACAGAGCAGATTAAATCTTACACCTGTGGCCGATCGAGATACCTGGATGCTATTGAACGGACATAAGGACTTGAGCCGCAACTTTACTGGGAGTGTAAATTTATTACACAAATTAATTTAAAACCTAATGCCAACCTCACCTTCGTCACGTACTGCTTGCTTGTAAAGTGTTCTTGTGTTGAATAGAGTCAAATCGCAACATAACTGAGACGTCGCGCACTGGAATTCTGTTTCTCAAGAAACAAAGCTGTACTATTAGCAACGCTGCTAATGCTAGTCATAGCACAACTGGAATATACTGCATGTTTTAGCTTGAGCGCATTAGCCAAAACAAGTTTAAAAAGAAACAAACTGGTTTATCATCATCAACCTGTATGGGGGGTGATATAAAGAATGTCATAAACTGTGCTTAGTCACGCTAAAACTACTGATGCTACAGACGCTAGCAGGAACTTGTGTATTAAAACTACTGTTTGCTAAGTAAGGCATAAGGCTATATTGTAAATGTTACAAATTTTTATTTTTCTGCTGTTTTGTTTTTCTTAACTTATTTATGAAAATGGTAGATGTTTTCATCTGCTTCTGACAGTAATAAAATGTTATTAAGGATAATTATTGTAATAATGTAATAATGCTATTTTAATATAAATCTAAATATGTGAGAATCATGTTGCTGTTATTTCTGCATTATTCTGTTTTCTGAGTAAGTGCGTTACGTTTGAGGACGTCGCGTCTTGGTGTGAAGCAACGCGCTGCGTCTTCATTACACTTCCACAAGAAACTGTTGTGTAAACATTCGAAATTTATAAAAGAGGAACCCGATTAGCCAAAACAGGATGTGGGTCAACAAGTCCGGATTTCGTCCTCTGAAAGTTTAAATTCAATTCAGTTTTATTTGTGTAGCGCTTTTAACAATGGAAATTGTCCCAAAGCAGCTTTACAGAAATATATACATTCAGAATATAAAATTTTTATTTATGAATTTGTCCCTAATGAGCAGCCAGAGGCGACGGTAGTGATGCAAAACTCCCTGAGACGATATGAGGAAGAAACCTTGAGAGGAACCAGACTCTAAAGGGAACCCGTCTTCATCTGGGTGACACCGGATAGTACGATTATAAATAAGTCCCTTCTATAAATGTGCTAATACTACATGGTGAAGTAGTGCAGTTGTGTAACCAGGTAAATTCATTACAGTTTTTATATCAAGTCTGTTTTGTTGAACTTCTCTACTGTTCACTGATGGAGACTTGAGTGCAAAACTGTTTGTGGTAATTGCAGTGCTGAGGCTATAATTGCAACTGTAGTCCTGGCCATCATAGCATAACTGTTCTTATGAATTGAGGTCCAAAGCCATCCCCATGGTCTTCAAGTGGCACCATCCTCAGCAATCCCAGTGACCTCCAGGCTGCACCATGTGGGACCATCCTCAGCAGAAGCACGTAACATCCAATTGATAAGAACTCCAAGCAGAAGTAGGGCATCAGGATGGATCAGGCAGGTCCAGAGAGCAGAAGGGGTCAGGATCACTGGTATCTCAGGAGTATCGTGTAGCTTGACAGAAAGAGAGAGGGAAAGAGAGGGAGCGATTATTAAGTATGGTTATTGTCCCGTAATGGTTAAGGATAATGTACTTTGCGTGAGTGCAGGCAGGGACTCCAGCAAGACTAGTCATGACAGCATAACTAAAGGGAGAGCCAGAAGGTAACACAGACATGAGGGCGCTCTGGGACATAAGGAGGCCAGCCACTCCACCATCAACAAACCTGGATGAACGCATGGAAGTTGGGGGGCGACAGCATCCAAACATCCCAGTTCACCACAACACTCTATGCCTATGAGCCTCTAGATCTGCTCCTTTATCTAAAGATAAATTATTCACAAAAAGCTTGACTAAACAAATATGTTTTCAGCCTGGACTTAGACTGTGTCTGAGTCCCGAACACTAATTGGAAGGCTGTTTCCTAACTGTGGGGCTTTGTAAGAGAAAGCTATTCCCCCTGTTGTAGCCGTCATTATTCAAGGTACCAACAAATAGCCTGCACCTTTTGATTGAAGTAGACGTGGCGGATCCTAAAAGACCAAAAGTTTGCTCAGGTACTGTGGCGCGAGACCATTCAGTGATCAATAATAGTATTTTATAATCAAAGCGAAACTTTACTGGGAGCCAATGCAGTGTGCAGATGGAGGTGATGTGGTCATATCTTCTGGTTCTAGTAAGGACTCCTCCAGCTGTATAAATTGAAATGCATTCAATTGCAATGTGGAACTGTGTGTGTGTGTGTGTGTGTGTGTGTATGTGTACACTTGAAGATCTCAAGAGTCATTGTCTCACATTACTGTGCTCACTCTGGTCCCCACAAGTTCAGCAACACTTGAATGTGTGTGTGTGTGTGTGTGTGTGTGTGTGTGTGTGTGTGTGTTTGCTCCCATGGCAACATGAGCAGACATGTACACAGTGAGAGGTCAGGTGGTGAACCAGACACCGCAGAGAGATGGACAGATAAAGAAATGGACAGAGAAAGAGAGACAGAGAGAGTAAGAAGCATGCATGAGAAAGTGAGAAAGAAAGATACCTGGGTGGTACAGAGCAGGTCCCAGAGCAGGTGTTTAGAAAGATTAGAAGATTATAGAAGAGTGAAAGAGTGAGAGATGGAGAGAATAGGAAGGAGAGTGTGAGAGAGAGAGATGTTGGGGAGTGAAAGAGCAAAAGAAATGTGTTGGGTTCATATCACCAGAATGTGATGAAAGCAAAATGGGTGTTAGGAGTGTGTTTTTGAGAGACAGATCAAGGGGGAAAAGAAGATGTAGTGTCTGAGAAAGAAGGAGTGAGAGAAGTTTGTGTGTGTGGGGGGGGGGCAGATTGCTGAGTAGGGTGAAATATGTAGGGAGTGACATAGTGGCAAAGATTTTCGCATGGTAAATCTGTGCGAACATTATCTCCTCCCTTGCAAGTGCACATCCAGAGGCAGTTGTGTGTGTGTGTGTGTGTGTGTGTGTGTGTGTGTGTGTGTGAGTGTGTGTATGTGAGAGAGAGAGAGAGAGAGAGAGAGAGAGAGAGAGAGAGGGGCCCTGGCCTGGTGCTGCTTCCTCAATGGAGCAAGGGTAGGCACTTCTCTAAAAGCCCAAGTTCATCAGTGCATGTGAGGAAGCGTTCTAAGCTTGAGATGTGTGTATTAGTGTAATTAGTATAATGTAACAAAGTCTCTGTGTGTGTGATACTTTGTGTGTGTTGGAGTGTTGCACAGTTTGTTTGTTAGTGGCAAGCATTAGGAAGGTTTACCGGTGCTGGGTGTGTGTGTGTGTGTGTTTGTGTTAATAATTAACACCATGTCTAGTCCACTATGTGACTATAGTTAGATAATAGTACACAATACTTCAGTGTGTGTGTGTGTGTGTGTGTGTGTGTGTGTGTGTGTGCATGTGTGTCTGTGCGTGTATTCTGGAAAGTATCTTAATAAAGTCCACTATATTGGAGTACATGTGCTTACCAAAGTGTGTTTTGGTATGAGAGTGGAGATTTAACAGAGTACACTGTGTGTTTGTCTCAAATGTCCCAGTGTTGTTTACTGATGTTTGAACTTAACAGCAGTGTTTTGGAATATTTCGAGTTTTGAGATTATTTTACTGGTCATAAGGCTGCTTTTGGAAAGCATACCTGGCAACCCTGGACAACAGAGCGGACAACACCTCATAAAATCGATTAAATCTACTCTTTATGCCTCTGTCACTAGGTGGCGGAAGCATTATGTTTTCAGGTTGTCAGTCCATGCGTCTGTCTGTCTGTGTCTACCCGTCTGAGATTCTTGCTAGAGCGATATCTCAAGAACGAGAGGTGTAGTGGTTGAAGGATTTATATGGAACGATCATTGTAACCTACAGATGAACTGATCCAATTTTGCAATTGTTCTAAGCAAGAGCAAGATCACAGCAAGGTACGTATTTTAAGGAGTTCATGCATACGAATTACTCGCAAGAAGGACTAGACATGTTGGTGGTGGAGGCATCCCTGTCGACTGGCATCAGTTTCTACACACATTAACCCAAATGAAAAAGAGAAAACTTGGCTAAGCCACTTTAAAATTGTGTTCAGGTGCTTACTTTTTGCTTTGATTGTCTTGAGATGTCTCTAGAACAGGGGTGCCCAATCTTATCTTGAAAACCTGGGTGCAGGTTTTCATTCCAAGCAAGCAGAAGCCACACCTGAGTTTACTGAAAGCTAAGTTCAACTAATTAAACAGGTGGAATCAGGTGTGGCTCCTGCTGGATTGGAATGAAAATGACCTGCACCCAGGTTTTCAAGACCTGCACCCACAAACCCACCCTGCCCTTTGCAGATAAGACCCCTGCTCTAGAACTTGACTGGGAGTCCAAATGAAATGGATTGGATATGATTTAGAAATGCGCACACCTGTGAGTACAAGGTCCCACAATTCACAGTGAAGGTCATACCAAAAATCAAGCCATGAAGTCCAAGTCCAAGTCCTACTCTGTAGACCTCAGTGATCAAACTGTATCGAGACATAGAACTGGGCAAGGGTATAAAACCATCTCTAAAGCTTGGAAGGGTCGGCCAAAACTCAGTAACTGCATTAGAAGGGCCTTGGTCAGGGAGGTGACCAAGAACCCAATGGCCACTCTAACAGAACTTAATCTGCAAAGATTCTAGAACCTGGCAGAAATAATCCATCACACCTTTATAGCATAGTGACGGAAGACACTCCTGAGCAACAGGTAAATGGCAGGCACTTTAAAGACTCGTGAGGAAAACAAGATTCGCTTCATGGATGAGCCAGAGATGGAACTCCAAGCACCACATTTGGCAAAAAACCTGGTACTGCTAATCAACTGGCTAATATGATCCCTATGGTGAAGCATGGAGGTGGCAGAATCTTGCTAGTGGGGTGATTCTCAGTGGTAGGGATGGGGAGACTGGTTAGAATTGATGGCAAGATTGAATGGAGCCAAAAACAGAGATGTCCTTGAAGAAAACCTGCTCACTTTTTAGTCCAAGACAACCCTGGACTGGCTTTAGGACAAGTCTCTGAATGCCCATGAGCAGTCTAGCCATGTAGGGCAGTGGTGGCTCAACAGATAAGGCTCTGAGTTACTGATCAGAAGGTCAGTGTTCCAGCCTCAGCACCACCAAGATGCCACTGTAATTGGGCACTGTTGGGCCGTTGAGCAAGGCCCTTAACCATCGCTGCTCCAGGGGTGCTGTATCATGGCTGACCCTGTGCTCTGACCCCAACTTCCTAACAAGTTGGAATTTACGATGAAAAGAATTTCACTGTGCTGTACTGTATACGTGGCAAATAAAGTCTTCTTCTTCTTCTTCAAAGCCCAGACATGAACCCCATAGAACACAGCTGGCGAGACCCGAAGACAGCAGTTCACAGATGCTTTCCATCCGGTATGATTGAGCTTGAGACAATTTAGGTGTGTCTACAAATAAGAGTTCTGAATACTTATCTAAATGAGAGAATTCACTGTTCAATTTTTAATACAGTTGCAAATATTTCTAAAAACTTGCGTGTGTACAAGTTGCATGGTTAAGGTGTATGATAAAACCATGCATATTTGAGTTTGGCAATACATTATTTCCGAGGCTAATTAGCAGGAAATGTTGGTGAGCCTACTTCCAACATATCAAGCTGTTTATGTTTAGCTCTACATGTAACTGTACTCCTGTAGGTATTATCACCTCATTGCTTATCAGTTATCTGTGATATAATTCCTAAATAACACTTAGCTGCAGCATTGTAACAAATAAACTCTAGTTAGAGGGGGGCATGGTGGTTTAGGGGTGAGCACGTTTACCTCGCACCTCCGGGGTTGAGGGCTCGATTCCTGCCTCTGGCCTGTGTGCGCAGAGTTTGCATGTTCTCCCCGTGCTTTGGGGGTTTCTTCCGGGTCCCCCGCTTTCCACAAAGACATGCGTTGTAGGCTGATTGGCATCTCTAAATTGTCCGTGGTGTGTGCAATTGTGCCCTGCGATGGGTTGCCACTCCATCCAGGGTGTCCCCCACCTTGTCCCCCGAGTTCCCTGGGATAGGTTCCAGGCTCCCCCACGACCCTGTGTAGGATAAATGGTACAGAAAATGGATGGATGGATGGAAACACTAGTTAGCGGTCCAAAGACCGAAGCTTCCCTTTTTCGGCTCACTAGCTAACTTATCTTAGTGATGAACAGAACCTGATTCTTAGGTGTGTGTGTGTGTGTGTGTGTGTGTGTGTGTTTGTGAGAAGTGTGTGCTGCTATAACAGAGCTAATATAGAGTTAACACAGTCCACTGTCTTGGCGCGTGTGTGTGTATACTATGCCACACTGTGGTTTGGTGGATTGGTGCGAGTGTGAGTTCCTCTTACTGACCTCTGGCTCACCCTGTAGCTCAACCCCTGCTGAACACACTCACACCTGGGCTCCAGTTGGCCCAGTGTCCCCTGCCCCGGTCATGCCACCACAACACACACACACACACACACACCCTAAACATTTAGGTAAGTTTTCTCTACTCCCACGGTAGTTACTAAGCTAAATCCACACCTATCTGTACACTGTGTCCATTTTACATCGCATAACATTACCCCTAAAAGTAGGTGGAGTTTCTCTGGAGGTTGTGGGTGGAGACCAGTTAAAGGCGTGCATTTGATTGATCCATTATTAGTTACGTCATCACCTAATCAATTTGTGAAATACATCTGTAACAAGGCAGAATCGGACACCCGGAGGAGGATCCATACGCGAACGTTTTCATTAAAAAAATGGCAAGCGAAGCAAAAGCAATGTCAAGAAACAGGCAGGGGGGTCAAAGCACGATATCGATCCGGTATCAAGGCCAGAGGGTTATTCAATACACAAACATATCCATGCAAACAGAAGAACACGGCTCAGAACGTACAAAAACGTGTAAACGACTGAATGGCAAGACTTCGCGAAGAGACCGTTTATAATGTGTAGAACCAGGACGTGAGCGCCAAACACAGACAAAACACCCAAACACACAAAGGCAGGAGTGTCCCTGACGAAAAGATTTGTAGCTCGTAGCTAACGAGCGACATTAACAAGCTAGTTTAAAACCCCCACTTCCCTACAAATCGATTACTTCCTAAGCAACAACAAGCCACAACATGCTAGTAACTAGCTAGTAATGATGACTGAATTGCAGGTCAAGTGTCGGCCATGGAGACACATACAAGTTGTGTGAATGTGTGTGTGAGAAACTCATTGCACTATTGACCCTGGTTAAATTTGTGTAACTGAGGTGTGTGTGAGTCCCACCTGCTCATTCCATGCCAAGTGTACGTGTGTGTGTACGTGTGTGTGTTTTGGCCGGGATGAGCCTGCTGATGTGTAGATTGAACAAGATCTCATGGCCGTATGTCACCCACACCGTCGAATCGCGCTTGGTTGGTAAAGCTAAACAAGGTGCTGAGCCAAATTTAGCACCCTGACGTAAAGACTTGCCCTGTAAGGGGCGGGTACCCAACAACACTTAGGTGAGAATTATGGACAATCGGGTGCGTGTATGGGACAAGGGAACACACACACATACACACACACACACACGTGTTGGTACATCACCCAGCTGATTAATCAGTAAACTCTAGAGCTGGACGAGATTCCCAGGGTGTGAGTCACATGACCCCGAATGCTTCGTGAACCTTTTGAAATAAACCCACACAGATGTGCTACACATACACACACACACACACACACACACACACACACATTGTAAAATCACACACAGAATCATTTCTCACTCAGAAACATGGAGTTGTGTTGAACTGAAGACACACTGCAGAACCTTGACCTATCTGTGTGGGAGTTTGTGTGTGTAACGTCTGCTCCAGTACAGACAGTGTTTGTGATGTCTGTCCTGTAGACAGTATGCTGAGTGTGAGTGTGTGTGTGTGTGTGTGTGTGTGTGTGTGTGTGTAATACCTCTCTGTAGACACTAAGAGTATGATGCATACTTTAATCGCATAACATGACATAATCTGACAGATGATTAACATCAGGGAAAAAGCCAGGGTAATTGGACTGTTTTCACTTGCATCCATAAGAGACAACTGAGAAATGTTTCTAGTGAGAACATTAACGTAATGCATTTGGGACGTGGCCCATTTGTTGTTTTTTATAACGTACATCAATCCACACACTGAGCTAGCGCTTAAAGTTGTCACAGATAACATTGATAATACGTCACAGATAACATGGCTAACACAATGCTTTGTTCAGTTACACAGTCATTTGAATGTACATTTGTTTACACTCCTCACGAATGTCGTATGTCGTTTTGTTTTTGTTTTCGTGCTAATTTTGTATCTCAAGTTGCAGTGCAGTGTGTTCTGTCTCGTCTGGTTGTTTAGCATTTTGGTCTGTTTATCTATTTGGCTGTCTTTGTTCCAACTCTCTCTCTCTCTCTCACACACACACACACACACAAACTAAGAGGTTCTCACAAACCTGAATCCAATCACTTTATATCAATTCAGCTCAGAAACATAGTATATTAAATAGTAGGTAGCTTTAAAAGTATCTTTACCTCATTGGCGTTTTGATCAATAGCAACATTGTATCATCTCATACTTTAGTTATCCACACACACACACACACTTACTATTTAATATGTAATGCTTTCAATTCTCTCTCAGAGTTCTCTTATTTTATTTTAAATAATGGTATGTGCATACACATGTGCCAGAGTCAGGGAAAAATCCTTCCTCTTTCACACTCGCACGCACACACACACACACACACACACACACACACACACACACACACACACACACAACTTGGTTTTATGGGGATGTGGGAACGCCATTCATTCTCTAAAATAAAGTCTCTGAGACAAAGATCTCATTTACAGCAGGGCCTGGATAAAACAACACCACACATTTTTGTATTAAAATCGGGGGGGGGGGGGTTCGAAACTCTTGCTCTTTCACACTCTCCTTCTTTCCTAAAAAATTTCACCTCATACACTCTTCTATATTTTCCTCACTTTATAATAAAATGCTCTCGCACACACAGTCACTCATAATCAGGTTTTATGTGTTTCTGAGGACCGTTATACATCCAGCATAAATCAATCAATCAAGCAACCAATTAATCAGTTTTTACAAATAATAAGTCCAGATCTGATTTCATTTAATTAATTCATTTATTAACAATTAATTGGTGTTGAAAATATTAGAATATTGTTTACAGTAAGATGGACTTGTTAAGGGGATCACACTTAACCTTCCTTAGTTTATCAATTTACAAAAAGAAAAAAGCCTAATCATGACCTGACCTTAAAACAAACTTTCATTTGTACAGGTTTGTTTAAAAAAACAATCTTCTATTTCACCTCAGACATACAACATGTCCCCATTAGATATTTTTCTCTCCATTTGGAGATGCTCAATCCCCAAAAGGAATAAAACCATGTACAAAGACATTTTTTCTTCTCTTTGTCTAGCAGTCAGCTTTTTCCTGTCATTTATTTTTCCCACGGAATGGATTCTTTCAGATGAGAGTCATAAAACCCGCTGAGAACAACACGCATCATCACTTATAATGCTTAGTGATGCTGGGTCTTGGCAAAATACCCAATATATATATATACCATATTTGTTTTGACTATAGCTGTGCCATAAATACAAAAAACATGAACAAGAACAGGGTTAATAAAGAAAATTATTGACTGAAATTATTAGGCATAACAATGACTAAAGCATTAAAGACTATACCTAGAGTTAACACACACACACACACACACACACACACACACACACACACACACACTCACACACACATATATATATATATATATATATATATATACACGAGTAAATGCTAAATGGTTTACCTTTGGAATGAAATATGTGTTATTTTTCATGAATCAACTTAATCAAAATTTTCAAAATGTAGAATTCCAGGGGAATTCTTGCTGATAACATTTTTGTGTCTGCACACATGGTAAATTCTACATTTGTCATTTATAAAACCATCTACTAAGCACAACCAGAGTTAGGTCCCACTACAAAGAAACTAAAAAATGGTAACTAAGAAATGATCTCATATCCATATAAATTGGGTCAAAATTCTCACAGGATTACTTTCCAATGCTGGCTTCAATTCAGAACCCAATTCTAATGACGATAGCCCTCTGGGTTTTAAAAAAAATGGCTCCGTGTAGTCCTACAAACACACTCCTTCCTTAGGCTGCCATTGGCAATGTCCTTTGAAAGCACTAATGCATCCATTGTCAGATGTTCTGCAACTCCAATATTCCATGTTTTCTAGCCTGAAGCCAGAGACACCTGGGAATGACTTTGCCACCAATAATGCAAGCTGAGCCAGAGGCAACGATTCCCCATGAATAAAATATTAGACTAGCAGATGACTTTTGAAAGGAGCATTTATTAACCTGTAGGTCACAAAAGTCAAACAAAGTGCCCTGCAAACCAAGCATTTAGAAACATTTGAGCTTCCAAAGTAAAAATCAGAGAACACTGTGTTTTGATGAACAGCCTTCTAACAAGTCAGAAATTCTGAAAACAGTCTTATTGTAATATTGTATTGGACGCAGGTTAAATTAGGTGGAGCTCTGCTACCTTAGGTTTAGTGTTGGTAATATAACTTGATGGAACTCATTTCTTTTTTTGTGGAAAAAATTGTTATTTGAAGTTATTTGTCTGAATTTTTCCCTCACAATTCCTAGGTATTTGTCCGAATATCCCACTCAAAATTCCTAGTTATTTATCCGATTTTCCCACTCAAAATTCCTAGTTATTTATCCGATTTTCCCACTCAAAATTCCTAGGTATTTGTCCTAATTTCCCACTCAGAATTCCTATGTATTTGTCAGAATTTCCCACTCAGAATTCCTATGTTTTTTTCAGAATGTCCCAGTCAAAATTCTTATGTATTTGTCTGAATTTTCTCCTCTCCATTCCGAATTATCTGTATGAATTCCAACTCTCCATTCAATTCCAGTTGTACGAATTGTAAGGAAATGAGTGACAATAAATCTGTAAAGCTTTATTGTCACAAAGCTTTACAGAAATATATACACACACACTACCGGTCAAAAGTTTAGACACATTCTTTATTTTTATTTTCCACATTTTAGAATAATAATAAAGTCCTCAAAACTCTGGAATAACACAAATGGAACTATGGGAATTATGCTGTGATAAAAAATCCAAAATAAATCAAATAATTTAATATTTTAGCATCTTCAAAGTAGACCCCCTTTTTGCCTAGAATTTCCAGAAAGGTATTCTTGGAGTTTTATCGACCGATTTCTTGAGGAATCCCCCTGAGATGCATTTTAAACAGTATTAAAGGAGTTCCCACCTACGCTGGACACTTATTGGCTGATTTTTGGAATATTTCGCTCCGAGTCATCCGTTTAAAATAATTATATATATATATATATATATATATATATATATATATATATATATATATATATATATATATATATATATAGGATATCTTTCTTTTTGCGGTGCGTGGCAGTATGCAAAGAAGGAACAGTGCCTGTGTTTCCTCTCAGGCCTTTTGCAGAAGTGAAAAGCGCTCGAGCAGCTCCTTTGCCCCCACCTTCCCTCCCTAACCTCCCTCCATCCTTCCGAGACAAAAAGTGAGGGAGCAAAGGAGCACTCTGTGAACGAATGGTTCACCGCCATGCACTCACATGAGTGGACAGAGAAAAGAGGAACAGACTTTAAATAAAAGCACGGGGACTTTCTGGAAATGTTTTGAAACGGCGTTGTGAAACTGCAGGCTCATCATCGGGCTGGGATTTATTTGAGTTATGCTGGTTGCCATAGATGTGGGGATGTAGGATTTAAAAAGGGACAACATGTGGACCACAGCAACCAAACGACAAAAAGAAACCTAACTACTGCAAAAAAAAAAAAGCAGCAGAAATTAAACATTTGTTATCTTGATGATAATGTAATAAACGGCGATGTAAAGAGCTTTTTTTAAATTCCTCATGGCTAAGTTTCATGCTACATACAGTCTGTCATACTAAATAATACGAAATATGTTAGCTAGCTAGCTAAGTGTTTAGCAGCTGATTTACTACGAAAGTTGTCATTTTCAACTTGAAACTTCTCCAACAGAAAATATTAATAGTAATATTAATAGCAAATATTAATAGTGCAATAAACAATAGAAGTGCCAGAAAGAAGAAAATAATAATATAAGTTTAAAAACATAATAAATAAGTGTGTGTAAATAAAATAACAAATCACTATGACATTAGGCTTCTAATATGGAAAGCACTAAGATCATAGGCTATGGTATACTACAGCAATATAAACAATTAGTGTCTTTTGTTGCTGTTGTTTATCACAAGAGCTGAAATCTTTTGTTTTTTTTTCATGAACATGATTGCTCACTCAAACACTGTTTCTACTCCATCCTCTTTTTTTAAACCTGAGCTGTCAGCACTCCTTCCTGACAGGACAAAACATTGAGCTGTAATTCACGTCTGCTGTCAACTCTCTCTTTCTTGCTTTGTAAAGACAAAGCAGTCTTTTTATTGCTGGAAGTGTGTGTGTGTGTGTGTGTGTGTGTGTGTGTGTGTGTGTATCTGTTTATGTATGTGTGATGCTTACATGTGTAATATGTGTCTGGGATTATCTCTCATCATGATGTGTGTGTAAATGTATCCAAATATATGCACAAAGACATAAATAGATATATACGCAACCACTCACAACTGTGAATGCTTGTGGCTACGTCCAAAACCACAACACTACCATATTACAGCATGACATAAACACTGTGTTATGGAACCTGGCCTCCTGGTTTCCGTTAAACCAGTTCCCATTAGGAAGTGGTTTTGTTTTAGATTAAAATAGTTTACCATCCGTAGTGCATAGCCTTTAACCAATGTTGTTAGCTAGCAAAACATTTAGCAGCCACAACAGAGTTTTATGGGTTACAATGACCAGTGGACACGTACAAAACCGCAATGCTAATCACTAGCCATAACACAAGATCATTTAATCCATGTACGTACACAGTGGACGTAATGATGATACATTCATGTAAAAAATAATAATATTGCAATACATTTATTTCCCCCAGTTTTTGAAATCAGTAGGAGTTGTGTAATCTGCTTCTATGTGATATTGTGCAAGTATTGTTCTACTTTGTTTTTTAACAATGGAAAGGTCTTAGCATTCATAATAAGGATGATACGTATATATCCATGGTTAAGAACCCAGAAATAGTTATATATAATAGTCATATAATACCAATGAAAGTCCTGCCTCTCTTATCCCAAAAACACCCCAAATCTCATCTAACACCCCCAAACTTACTTGAATGCCTCTTCAACACCTTCCAATTCAACCCTAAAGATTACCTACTACCTCAGAACCTCCCAAACACCCCTTTAAAACTTCCACTAATACCCCTTCATAATACTGCTCTAAAGTACCCCCTCAAATCCTCCCCCAATATTCTCTCAGAACCTCCCTAACACCCCCTCAAAACCTCCCCCAATATTCTCTCAGACCTTCCCTAATACCTCTTTCAAACCCTCCCCAATACCCCCTCAAAACCTCCCCCAATGTTCTCTCAGAACCTCCCTAATACCCCTTTCAAACCCTCCCCAATAACCCCTCAAAACCTCCCCCAGTATTCTCTCAGACCTTCCCTAATACCTCTTTCAAACCCTCCCCAATACCCCCTCAAAACCTCCCCCAATGTTCTCTCAGAACCTCCCTAATACCCCTTTCAAACCCTCCCCAATACCCCCTCAAAACCTCCCCCAGTATTCTCTCAGAACCTCCCTAATACCCCCTCAAAACCTCCCCCAATATTCTCTCAGAACCTCCCTAATACCCCTTTCAAACCCTCCCCAATACCCCCTCAAAACCTCCCCCAATATTCTCTCAGAACCTCCCTAATACCCCTTTCAAACCCTCCCCAATACCCCCTCAAAACCTCCCCCAATATTCTCTCAGAACCTCCCTAATACCCCCTCAAAACCTCCCCCAATATTCTCTCAGAACCTCCCTAATACCCCTTTCAAACCCTCCCCAATACCCCCTCAAAACCTCCCCCAATGTTCTCTCAGAACCTCCCTAATACCCCTTTCAAACGCTCCCCAATACCCCCTGAAAACCTCCCCCAGTATTCTCTCAGAACCTCCCCAATAACCCCTCAAAACCTCCCCCAGTATTCTCTCAGAACCTCCCCAATACCCCCACAAAACTTCCCAAATTTCCTCCCTCAAAACCTCTTCAATACCCCCTAACCTAAAGACCTCCTCAAGACCCCTTTAAAATTTCCCCTAATACCACCCTAAAAATCTCCCCTAATACCCCCCAAAACATCCCCAATACCCCTCAACTTGCCTAACGCAAGCTACTTTGCTTGAAGTAATTGACAATACTTCCTCAAGTACTCCTAAAACTTTTCCATTACCCACAAAACTTGCTACTGTATAATACACCTAAAACCTTCCCTAATATCACAAATATTCCCCTTTTCCAACCATATTTTTAATGAGCTATATAAGAACATTTTTATTGTGCACTTTTACCCAAATTAATTACGGTCACAAAAAATAACAACAACGTAGGTGTTAAAAGGGCTCAAAGCAACATTACGTAAGAGTCCAGGTGCTACTGTTCAGCATTCTTATCTAGCGATCACACACACCTCTCATGGCTCGAAGGCGCATGCTGTTCAATGCAAATATTCACCAAACTGCAAAACATGAACCTAATGTCCTTGAAAAGAATCCACTTCTCTTTTCTCCAACTCGCCAAAAGACAAGTTGCTTTTTTGAGCAAGCATGCGGATCTGTAAATTTTTGGGGACGACAGATCACAGGGAAAAACAAGGACACAGGGGAAAAAACAGTCGTTAGTCACTCACTGGCCGACAGGCTGAGAGATACGTGGGGCTTCAGCAGCAAGTGTGTGTTTGTGAACACACACCGATACTCTCCGATCAGTGGGTCCAGTGTTTTTGACCCCTTGGAACAGGAAGTGGTACCTAGCGACTAGATGAAAACACAGGAAGTGCAAACTGCGTTCCTTACATTCCAGCATTGTCTTAGTGTGAGCACACACACATACACACTTCAGGAGGCCGACAGCCTTACACACAAAAAGGTGCAAGACAATAGCTGACACACACAGCGTCTGTTGTGAAGACAAACATGTGACAAAGTGTGTACCCTCAGAACAGCATGTCCAAAGAGAGGCGATGTAAGCATCTGAGGTTTCTGTATTCACAACCCCCTTAGAGTTTTAGTTTATTAGGTGGTTATTGGTGGTTAAGTTTGATCCAAACAGAACCCTGGCCCAAAAAAAACTTAAATGATGCACACAACTGGTCTAATTGGATTCTGGCCCAATCAGAACCCTGGTCCATGCCAATCATGGTACAACACAGTACACAATTTTATGCTGCAAAAATGCCCTAAACAATCCTGGTATAAGTAGAAGTAGTATACTAGTAAGAACTAGTATAACTAGTGAAAGTAGGTCCAAACAGAGCCCATCCTGGTCCATAAAATCACAGTCGAAATTATTCCTGACCCAAACATATATTGGTTGAAATGACTCCTTGCACAGGCTGATTGGCGTGTCTAAATTGTCCGTAGTGTATGAATGGGTGTGTGAGTGTGTATGTGATTGTGCCCTGCGATGGACTGGCACCCTGTCCAGGGTGTACCCCACCTTGTGTGCCCGATGATCCCTGGGATGGGCTCCAGGTTCCCCATGACCCTGAAAAGGAGTAAGCAGTAGAAGATGGATGGATGGATGGATGGACTCCTTGCACAAGCAGATCATGCTAAAAAAGTCCTGACCCAAAGAGTATTACTGTATGTGCTCAATGAATCCTGACCCCCAACCAGAATTATTTGCTAAGTGAATCTTTCCCCAAACAAAGTCGTGGGATAAATAAGTCTTGGCCCAGACAATATCATGGGCTCAATGGCTCCTGGCCCAAACAGATGCAGGATCTAAATGATTTCTGACCAAAACAGAATCATGGGCTAAATGAACCTTTGCTCAGACAGAACCATAGGAACCATCCAAACTCAAACCCTAACCCAAAACAGAACACTAGACTATCCATCCATCCATCCATCTTCTATACCGCTTAACCTTTTCAGGGTCATGGGAAACCTGGAGCCTATCCCAGGGAGCATGGGGCACAAGGTGGGGTACACCCTGGACAGGGTGCCAGTCCATCGCAGGGCACAATCACATACACACTCACACCCCCTTTCATACAATAGAGACACTTTAGACACGCCAATCAGCCTACCATGCATGTCTTTGGACTGGGGGAGGAAACCAGAGTACCTGGAGGAAACCCCCACAGCACGGGGAGGACATGCAAACTCCGCACACACAGGGCCACGGTGGGAATTGAATCCCCGACCCTGGAGGTGTGAGATGAACGTGCTAACCACTAAGCCACCGTGCGCCCCGAACACTGGACTAAATGAAATGACAAATGCTGACCAATTGGATAAATGAATACTAGCCCAAACACCATTCTACCCAAATGTAACACTAAAACTGATGTTCCCTGATGGACTAGTTGTTAGCATGTGGCACTCTTACCGCTACGGTCCAGGGTCGATTCTGATTAGGACAGGAGTCATGTTATCCATGATTCTGTTCGGGTTAAGAGACAGTTATTCCATAATTATTCGAATCATAATTCAAAGAGTAGTTTAGTCCATGAATTTGTTGGGCTAAGAGTCACGTAATCAATTGTTTTGATTTGGCCAAGAGCCATTTAGCTCAAGATTCTGTTTGGACCAGGAGCCATTAAGCTTTTAATTATCTGATTAGCTTTATTTTAAAGATAAATCTCATAGATGCCTTATAAAACTATGGTTGTTATTGTTATTATAAAAATGTTACCAATGAATCCTAGATCCTAAATCCTGGATCAGAGAAGCAGATAATACAGCCTTATGGGGAGATTTTCTTAATCTGTGGAAGAATAATGTATGTGGGATTTTTACCCCGTGAGTGAGTGTTATGGGGCAGTCATGCCCTCAGATACAGCGATCTCTGTGTGGATGGTGAAAGTCAAAAATGTGGTGTGTCACCAATTCATTCATATCATGGTGATGAGCTAATTTTAATAATGATGATCTCACATGTTTAACACTCTTCTAAGAACACATACCCAGTGTTCTTAGAAACACAGATTTGTTCATTTTTATCATGAATAAAGTCATGAGTTCTGACATTTTCTTAGAAAGTTCCTGCATTTATATCTGCTCACTCAGCTACCATCTTTAACCACTCACCCACTCTCTCTCTCTCTCTAAACACAGCACTTAACTCTGTATATTTACCTCAGCGTGTAACTAACCCGTGTACCTCAGCAGATAAGTCAGAATGTAACTAACACAATTCATGAGTCGGAATTCATTCATTCAACTACCTATGTAATTAAGCCATGATTCATGACTCTGTTGAACTGATGATTCATTAATCTGTTTTGATAAATAATTATTTACAACATGATTCTCAATAGGCAAGAGTCATTTAGACTATGATTCTTTTTGGCAAAAGAGTTATTTAAACCATTATTCTGTTTTGCCCAGGGGTCATTTAGTCCATGATTATGTTTGAACCATGAGCTATTTAGCCCATGATTCAGTTTGAGCCAGGAGTCATTTAGCCACTGATTCTCTTTGGTCAAAGAGTCATTGAGCCACTTATTCTGTATGGACAAAGACTCATTTAGCCACTGATTCTGTACAGTGTGGTCAATGAGTCATTTAGCCACTGATTCTGTATGGTCAAAGAGTCATTTAGCCACTGATTCTGTACAGTATGGTCAAAGAGTCATTTAGCCATTGATTCTTTTTGGACAAAGAGTCATTTAGCCACTGATTCTCTTTGGACAAAGAGTCATTTAGCCACTCTTTTTCTTTGGACAAAGAGTCATTCAGACCTTGAGTCTGTTTGGTCAAAGAGTTTTTTAAATAGCATTATTCTATTTTGGCCAGGAGTCATTTAAGTCATGGTTCTACTTTGATATAATCATTTATCCTGTGATTCTGTTTGGTCAAATTTAGACCATTTATTTAGCCCATGAATCTGTTTTAACATTTGGCCAATGATTCGTTTGGGCCAGAAGTGATTTATCCAATGATTATTCTCGTACAAAGAGTCATTTAGCCCATGATTCTGTTTGAGACAGGAGTCACTTACGCCATGATTCTCATTCATCAAAGTCATTTAGTCACTAACTCTGAAGGTAATAATTCAGTAATTGACACAACTCAACACATAGTCAACACATGACTCAAAACGCAAGTCAGAATGTAACTTTAAATAACTTCTCTGTCTATCTGTTCACTTCTGCAGTCTGCTCCCTCTCTCTCTCTCTCTCTCTCTCTCTCTCTAGTACAGTATGATAGCTCCATTAGCAGTGATGAAATGTACATTAGTGGTTAATGATCACTGCGTAAAGGGGTATCTGAGTTATAATGAATGTGTCTGCTCTCTCTCTCTCTCTCTCTCCCACACACACACACACACACACTCATCCATAATGATCCTCATCAGTCTCTGTGTGGCTATATAAAGAGCTCCACTCTATCACTACATCCACCAGAGATAGAGAGGGGAATAGAACAGGGGAGATGGAGGAAGAGAGATGAATTAATACTGCATCCACACACTAACTTTAGCTCTGAGTGGCCACGGGCAGCACACATACCTTACAGTAGATACAACACACACACACACGCACACACACACACACACAAGGTGAGGCAGACAGACAGACAGACAGAGAGAGAGAGGAGCCAGAGCCAGACAAGGACAGATGTGGTGATCCGAGACAAATGATGAGAGAAAACTGACGGGTAGAGAGAGATAGAGAGAAAAGAAAGGGAAAGGACGAGTGCACATGGCTGAGACTGATGGAACATGAGAGAAAAAGTGACAGAGAGAGAGAGACAGATAATCACTTGCAGGCGAAATGGAGCGAGGAGGAAAGAAAGGGGTCAGAGTCATAGTGGTAGGGGAGAGAGAGAAAGAGAGAGAGAGGGAGGAGATAAGGGTGTGTGAGTAGCAGGCATGAGGGCACTCCGAGAGGAATGATGAGAGAGGGATAGAGAATCAGAGAGACGGGGGGGCTAATATACTCTGAAGATATATAAATATATGTAGACAAATAGAAAGGCCTGGAAGTAGAAACACACACACACACACACACACACGCACACGCACACACACTTAGTGTTATAGAAGGTGACACACATTTGGCACATCATCTGGCTCCAGGTGCACAAACACACACATGGGACGGAGTTACACACACATTGTCAAGCAGTCTCTCTCTATCATCTATCTATCCATCAATGTATACATGTGTATATGTATATATGTATATGTGTGTGTGTGTGTGTGTGTCTCAGTGTGTGTGTGTGTGTGTGTGTCTCATTTCTCTTTTTCTCTGCTTCCTCTCTCTCTTCGTGTGTGTGTGTGATACAGAGAACTGAATTATTAGATATTTGTTTTTAGAGTAATGAATTCATTTATTTGTGTATTGGACTGGTCACAGTGTTCAGAACATTTAGTCACACACTCCAGGAATGAACCCTCTCCGGTCTCAGTGATAAATAACAGTGTTGTGCTGCCCTCTAGTGGACATCCAGAGTATTCCTCTAATTTCCTTTCTGTGTTATTTATTTATTTATGATTTAAAATACGTTCACTTTCCTCTCACAACTTGAGAGAACTGATAATGTTTCCCAAGTTCAGCTTCCAGACTGCAGTGAAACATTACTACATCAGGGATGAAACACTGTGTGTCGCATGAATCGTTTTTGCTCCTAGCACACTAACCAGTTAACGTGCTAATCACCTAACAAGCTAATTCGCTAAGAGTAAAGCAGTCGAGTTTTACACAGGAAGTAGTCTGGCTACAGGAAACCTAATTACGTTGTTTTAATGTTGTTGTTGAGTTGAAACAGTTGAGAAAAGTGTGTATTATAGACTAGTGGACTAACATTCTGTGGAGATGTTTGTTTTTGTTTGGGCTTTAATGGAGCGGTATCACTTTGTGTGAAGTGTAGATGTATAACCTGTTTTAAAAATAATAATAAAAAAAAAATTAAGCTCCATTACTGCTCACTCACAAAGAAATTCCTCCTGCAGTTATTTTCGTTGTCCTTTAAAGCTAAATAAAATCACGAGTGAATTCAGCTTCGACCAGAAATACGCGAAAGAGCGCTTTCGGAGCCGCAGGTTGCGCATCACTATCCAATCCCGCTCGACTAATTGTGTACAGTGGCTCAAATTTGTGCCGATCCAGACTCGTTTTTTTGGAGGCCGGAGTTGAACACGGTGGAAAACCCTCCCAGGCACCACTATAGACATCGCGTTCCTCCGTCTATCATTATTATTTACATACTGATTTATTTACTTTCATTGTTAAGAGCGTAGCACAAAAGCACTGAAACTGAAAATGCCATTTAAAATTCATTTCAGAAATCAGTATTTGTCCAACCTTTAGTACAAACAGGTCTGAAAGAACAGGACTGGAAAAGGAAATTTCATATATCTCAAATCATTAAAAACGCGTCTTAATTGCAACAGCATCAAATTAAACATCTGGAGAAGAAGCGTCACGACCGGACACAGGGTTCCGCTGGTATCCCTCTTGTTCATGAATAGTCTTATCTTGCTGAGGTGTTCCCGGTTGGGAGTCGTGCCTCTGGGCTCGAGTTGAAGTCCTTTTCCTTGAGTCAGGCTCATGTATTCTTGGATAAACAAGTCTCAATCCAGAAGATTAAAGTTCTTGAATCACCCAAGATATGGGCTTCGTTTTATTGAATAAACTGGAGTCTTACAATTATCTTTGTATCAAATAAGGAATAAAAGAAAAGTAGCATACAGTGATACATCTAGGTAAAAGATAATAATTAACAATCACTAAGGATGTTCTGGAACAAGAAATCAACAACGAAGAGATCTTCACCCGAGATGTGGCGAAGTTATAATGAACAGACAGGCAGTATTTATACTCATATGGTGAGTGTATCTTATAAACAAAGTGAAGTGCACTGGCAGGTAACCTTTTGAATACATTAGAGGGCACATCATAAAACCTAGTAAAATGCACGCTTCATAAGGCGGAATAGTAGCAGAGTAAATACATTTGTGCTTGTGCACTCCTTAGGTAGAGCAGTGGCACTTCTCTACTGCAGTGCACTGAGGGTAAAAGCTTTAACATACACACACACACACCGGATACATGAACTTTACATGACCCTTTTTTAGAGACATCCTGTTCTCTCACTGAGGTGAGGATTAAATGGGTCTGAGTGATCCTTCAGGGTTGAGATTTCAAGGCCAAGTAATTTAACACAGGATTCTTCTATCTCTTCATGGATAGATTTACCTGGATTATCTACAGTAGATTAGATTGAGCAGCAAGGAAGATTTGTTCTGCCTCCAGTGCTCCATAGTGGCGGTAAATCGCCCTTTTGTGCGCTCTCATGCGCCTATCAACTTTATCATGTTTCTTACTTGCCTCTTTTCTCATCTCCTTCAGATTGGCATTCAACCTTAACATATTTACTTCACTTTGTTCAATGTCTTCAACGTGTTCTTCAATTGTGTGTAAAAGTTTGTGTGCATTTGCTAGGCGTTGGATATCAGCTTGCCTTTGCCTAGCACGGCTACAATCTGGTTCTCCCGCCGGTCGGCCGGTCTGGGAAGAAGAAGAAGGACGGATTTGATTCTCCTTTGTCTTCTTTCTCTTCTCTCTTCTTTTCACGTCTTGAGTTTTGCTGTCGCTGAGCAAGTTGAGGAGACATTGACTCGAAGTAATAATCACAAATGATAGTGCAGAGTATATGTAATACAGATATAAGCATTCTTTGTAGGACATAATTTGCGTAAAGTCAGGGAGTCTACAACACTCTGAGCACAGCATCATGGGAAGCAGAGGTGAGGCGGGCAAATCTCCGTCACACAATAACACTTCAAATCCTGTGCGTTCAGAAGAACATGCTGGAAATGAAGTACAGTGCCACGTCTGTGTAGTGAAATCAGGCACGGCGCGCCCCTCTTGGGAAACGTAGTGGTTTGGTCCATCATCATCAGGTTCCGGATCACTGAGAGGATTAACGTTAAATCTTTATTAACCGTAATGACTGAATTTTCATTTCAACCTGAAACATATTCATGTTTAGCTGTCTGAAAATGTACTCATAAACAAGAAGAAGGACACGCCCTTAATAGGCAAAATTAATAAATTTCTGCATAGTACTGCTACTTTCTCAATATCAATTAAAGCGTTCATAAGAAACATTTTAGTGTTTTTATTTTTCCATTAATAAACAATTGATCAAATGCACAGACTATGTTAGTAATAGTGAAGATATAACAGAAATACTACAATACCGTGACATAAAGCGTTTTATTGTTGCCAAAAACAAGGTTATCATCTTTTTTTCTTTCTTTTTTTTTTTTAGACTGTATGGACTGTGCATCAAATTGCAAGTGGTACTTATTTATTTTCTAAATTATGTGCGTGAGCTGTAGAATATATGATTTTTACATTTAGGTATTAAATATTTTATATATTAATTACTTATCTTTTATCAGGAAAAAGTCCTATTTTATCAGTAACTACAAATAATAAAGCCTAATTCATGAATATTTTTTTTTTACACATGCTATATATATATATATATATATATATATATATATATATATATATATATATATATATAAGAACACTTTGATTATAGAAATCTGACATATTTAACATTTCTTTGGCTTGAATGTGACAGCGGGCATTGTGTTCACTCACATGGGATGGAGATTCAGCTGCACGTTCTCCAGGACACACGCTCAATCCATCATCTCTGCGTAGGAGAGCAGGCTCTCGGCGTGAACCTGGAGGAGTAAAGTGTGTTAAAGCTGCTATAATACTCTACTTAAAGAGCGTGATACAGTGGCGCTTTAGTCCGCTAGTCTGTCCAGCTCTCTCGCCTCCTCAACAGATCAATTTCTAAAGCTTCACCCTTCATGCTAACACCACCATCAATAGCATCACGCTCGCCATCTCGTAGTCTCAACCGTGTCGTAAAGCTGCACTGCATTCTTGGACTCCGAGTCCAGCCTTTCCAACGTCTCCACTACTTTCTTACGCCGGATTTTTCATTAATATGATGCTGGAAAATGGATTGGTGAGAATGTTTTTTTTTTTTTTTTTTTTGGATTGTTTGAGATGGTTATATTTTTTCCTCCTGTCCTCCAACAAGACCATTAATGTCTTAAGGAAATCTATTTAACCATCAGAATGAAGGAACATCTGTGAAAGAACACACTAAACGTCCTGTTGCTATAAATGACATTTCTTCGTTTATTTCTACTTTTTTTGTCCCAAGGGTGTGTAAACTTTTGCAGTCAATTCTAGAGGGTGGGTATCATGTTAACAATAATTAACACCTTATAGAAGAATTTTGTCGATCAGACTTTGGTTTAAATATGATTATGATGTAATCCATCAGGTCCAATCAAACGTTAAAAGATCAAGATGGAGTCAGGCAGTCGCTTCAGAAACCGACTCGCCTCTTGTTACTATGGTAATAAAAGTCTAATCCCTTTTTGCCACCAGAAACCTGGAGACTCTGAAGTTTCTCTTTTTGCTGAAGAAGACTCCACGACACACTGTATGCTGCTCTAGATTTATTTTCTAATATAAGCATAAACACCACGTATGTAAGTGTAACAAGACATTGGTTTGTAAGTGTGTGTGTGTGTGTGTGTGTGTGTGTGTGGGTAAGAAACTGACCTGGTAAACAGCGTCCATCAGTTTACTCTGGAAAGGAGAAGGAAGAGACACATCCCACACTCTCAACCTCCTGAGAAAGAAAGAGGGTGAGAGAGAGAGAGAGAGAGAGAGAGATACAGAAAGACAAACAATGAGACAGAAAATTGTGCGACTGGAAGTCCTTGGTTCTGGATGGAGAGCCAGCAGTAACAGTGTTTCAGCTTCAGGTACAGAGAATGAACAGAAGAACCTCCTTACACACACGTACATGTACACACACATACACACACACACAAATGAAAAGAAGTAGCAGTGACCATACAATGCATAGGAAGTCCCAAACTTCTGTTTTAGTTTTAGCATCACTAAAAAGACACTAATCTGTAGAACTTGTGTCGTTCAATCCATTGTCTATTCTTCTCTTCTGCATCATGGACAGACTCCTCCTGTCATCTTCCCTCAGTTCAACGGGCTAAAAATAAAAATATTTACAGTACAAGGAACAAATATGCTGTAATCAACCATAAGTTTCAATTCAGTAAGAGCTCAGCTCTGGGAAATATCCGAAACATATAATATAGAAATATATATGTGAAAGTAAATGAACACACTGCAAAAAAAAAACAAAAAAAAAAAACCTACTATAAAAAGTCACGCTAGGACAGTTAACAGGAGATTGTTGAGTCTATTTTGGCACCTGAGTCTATTTCGAAACCTTGAACTCCATTTCCCATGATTCCTATCCAGACAAACAAACTACATCACATGACCAATCAGGAGCAGCCTATCCCCTTTCACAATCACGACTGTGCCGTTAAATCACCAGGATGGTCACTGGTGTCTTGCGAAGTCTTGACGATGACTTTTACAAACAGCCTTAGCAAGCTAATTACCTAGCTACTGTTTTGAAAAAAAGCTTAGATAACTAGCTAGCTAGCAAGTTACATATACCATCAAACGATCTTATACATAGCTAAATGCATTCCAACTAAAAAAAAACCCCAAACAAACCTGATATTATTATGAGAAAAAGCATCCCATTATTATGACAGAATGACAAATTAGTCAAATGATTTTGTTAAATGATCGAGAACCCTGCTCATGAGTCAGGCATGCGTGATTCCTGACAAAAATACACTCACGTCATGTGAAATTCCCATCCTTCATAACATGTGCGATTATATAAATCCTGTGATTTTAAAGAGAAGGAAGGGAGCACTGATTTGAAAGAGGAAGTCGGGAGTTTTTGTGTCAGTCTGACATTAAAAGGAGATTTGACCGCTTGTGTCAGATCATGGTCAACGATGTGCTCCACTAGTGCGGTTATTATATTACATTATGCTAACTTTGTAAAATATTTACCTCAGCAGACATTAAGAAAGTCCTATAGCGTAATTATACACTGTCTCACTCTGTCAACCTGTAAAACTATCGCTAGTTCCGCAAAGCAGGTAGAAAGATCTGCTTAGACTTTTTCCCAAACAGCCCTAGCAAGCTCATTACCTAGCTATTGTTTTGAAAAAAGCTTTGTTAACTAGCTAGCTAGCAAGTCAAACAATCTTACAGCTAGCTAAAAGCGTAACTTCTGTTCATCTACGAATACAAACACGACTATTAAAACAGGAAGCTTGGTGCTAATGTTTTGTAGTGGTCACGTTAACAATATTGTATGTTTTGAACATGCAATACTCACAATCTGACGTGAAGCTCTCAGGTTAAAGGTCACGGACTGGGTCACGGCTGGTGAGGAGGGTTTAGAGACGAGACGAACGTGTGTCCGGTCTTCTGTGATGTTTCCTACATCATAAGGTATAAGGTTAGCTTCTTTTAGTTTGAAACTGGAGCGGTCATGCTAATGTTGCTTACAAGTAAAGAAGCTAATATTTTTAATGAGATATGTTGGTGTGTTAATACTGTTTGCAGTGTGTACTGACCGTGCTGTGTGAGGTTAACGGTTCCTGAAAAGCCCTGGATGGTGTGGCGTGTAGAAAAAGAACGCGTCGTCAAAGCCGATGGCGAACAGCAAAGCGTTGTAGCGACTCTGTGATCGCGTCCGTCCCGACCAGGCCGTTGGAGGACCAGGGACGCAGGTCGAAATACACACATTTTCTCACAATAGCATCCAAACGACTTCGGTCCAGAACAACGCTCTCGGTTCACGTTGTGTTCAATGTCTGAAAAGCTAAAACACACTCGCTGCGTGAACGAGGAAGACCAGGGACTTCTGTCCAGCTACAGCGGATGTGTGTCATGTAGTCGTTACGACACTCCAAGGACTCCAAAACAGGGGATTCTAAATAAAACTACCATTTTATTTGGACGGTCCAGTGCAGATAATAATCATCAGTTGGACATTTTTGAAACTGTAAGCCTTACTTTAAATAGACCATTATACTGTACACTAAAATCATACACCGATTATTCGAAACTCCTTTTTCTTGTACTATTAGCACGTGCTTGACACCGCTAAAACAGTGAGTGTTTCTAAATGGAACTGCGAAGCTTGCCTAGCTACAGTAGCACCTTGATAAATGTTCATGCATGTTATTAACAATGATACTATTTTACTGATAATGATACTAACCTACTATTTACTCAACTAGTGTGAAGTTGAAGTCGTAGCCCGTGACTGTTTGTGTTTCACATGGCGCGATTGTGTGAGATTAAAGCAATGACCTTAAATCAGTGGAATTAAAATCAGTGTCCTTATTGAGGGGATTAAACCAATCACTTTAAACCAGTGGGATCCAACCTGGGATTGCAATTTGTGAAATTAAACCAGTGCGATTAAATCATTAACTCTGAGATTAACAGTGAGATTAATCTTTATACCAGTGATGTAACCCACTGTAAAAGTGATATCAATGTTATTTTAAAAGTGATATCAAATGATACCAGATTAAACCTGTGGGATTAAATCAACACGGTTAAAACAATTGTTTTTAAACCAGTGGGATGGAATCAGTGGGATTAAACCAGTGAGATTAAATTTATGAGATTCAATCTTTGGGATTAACAAAGTGATATTAAATCTGTGAAATTAAACTAGTAAATTTAAAGCAGTCGATATAAACCAGTGGGATTAAACTACTGAGATTAAACCAGTGGGGTTAAACTACTGAGATTAAACCAGTGGGATTAAACTACTGAGATTAAACCAGTGGGGTTAAATAATTGCGATTAAATTTACTAGAGTCAATCTTTGGGATTAACATAGTGAGATTAACTCAGTGAAATTAAACTAGCAAATTTAAAGCAGTCATTTTAAACCAATGGAATTAAATCAATGAGATTAAACCAGTGGAGTTAATTCAGTGGGATCAAACTAGTGAGATTAAATCGGTGAGTTTAAACTAGTGACTTTAAGACTGCAATTTTAAACCGATGGGAATCAGATACTGATATTAAATCAGTGGGATTAAACCAGAGGGATTAAGCAGTGAGATTTAAACAGTGAGAAAAACAAATGCATACATTGAAAATGCCCAAAACATCCAAACACTTGTTACTGATATCACTTTGAACAGGAAGTACTATATATTAAACAGAAAATGTATAGGACTTCTTTTTAACTTTTAACTTTTTGTTTTTTGGAATAATTTTTTTTCCCTCAAGGTTTTTATTTTTTTTGTAGCTAAACCTCATTCTGGAAGTCTCCTTATTCCCACAGCTCTACAGCTGCTATTTAAAACTGTCACCATTCGGGAAAGATTGCGTTCGGGATGTGAATAGCTCTTACCTGGGGCGGGCGGGCCGTGATTTGGACACGCCATGGTGCAGTAAGTAGGGGGGAAAACTCGAACACGAAACCCAGAGGAAGATCGCCGTCGCTGGGGACAGAATGTGGGTCCTCATGACCTCAGGTGGATCACATGAACTGGATTAAGTGGATATGAGCAGAACATACACTTTTACTGATGGAAAGGCCGTAAATGGCCTAAATCCCGCTGTTAGCATTGAACACTTTTAACACTGTTCACGCGACACACGTGGTTTTCTCAGTTTACACACCTGGTTTATTTCATTCATGATCCAGGCCTGGAGAGGAATTCCAGGAATAATTTGGCCAAAATACTTCTTTATTTTACTACTTATCAACAAATATATTTTCATCCAAATTATTAGCAATAAACAATACAAAGTTACTGCTAATCATTTTAACTTTTTTTTTTTTTAATCTTGGTCTCATTTGAACACATTTCATTTACCATGGATGAATATGACTGTAAAAATAAATGATTTATTTATTTATTTATTTAAAAGAAAGAAATCCTGAGTTCATAACATTTTATGTTGTTGTTTTGATGTTGTTGGTTTTTTTTTTTTTTTTCGCTCATTGCACATTTTGAGCCAAGAATCAATATAGATTTTTGAAAGGCAGTTTGAGTCAAAGCACAAATCTTGAGGTTGAGAATAATAAATAGTTGCTGTTTAAAATGCGATAAACAACTGAAAAATCAGACACTATGGCATGAATACGCATGTAGGTCTGCTTTTATAAGTAAGGAAATAATGCTACAGAGATCTTACCTTCAGATCTGGTAGGTCTAAAAAAAAAATAAAATTGTGAGCTCTCAATTCATACAGCAATATATATAATCAGCACACACACACACACACACACACACACACACACTCTCTCTCTCTCTTCACTGGTCATGTTGACACTGAATATTAAATTTTGCTGACTCATTAAATAAAAACCCCCAAAAAATAGAGGAGGTTAATATGAAACTCAATGAACAAGTTTCATATCAGTATTTAGCGAAGCACCCTCAGTACTGTTGGCGTTTTATTCTCAGTATTCGGTTTGCTGATGAAGAACAGGACATGCGAATTATTGTAGAACAGATTTAATGCTTCAAAAGCTTTTACTATTTTTTTTTTATTTTATTTTTAAAAATACATTCTTAGCATTCTGACCACTTTCCCACAAAAACGTGTTTAATGTATCCTCTCCACAGCTCACTTTCAACTGTTCCTGGTGTATTTTACGGCTCTAATTGCGATTAATGGTACTTTTAACTGGTTTGTTTTGGGGTTTTTTTCATATCCATTACCCAACCTTTTGCAGGTCAACAACCATCTGTATTTTTTATTTTTTTTTTGCTGAAAGCTCTTCGTTTTATCCCCCCCCCCCGCCCCCACCACCGTGGTGGATGATAAACTGATTTTAGATTTAAATACTGCAAGGGCTTCATTTGTAAAACATGGGAACGCAGAACACCAAGCGAGGGCAAGAACAGGCATGATGCTGCCACCGTGTGGATGGTATTAGCCAGATGTAGCACGTTTGTCCATTTTTTGTCTCATCAGACCACAGAATCGTTTTCCTCATGCTCTTAGACTCCAAGTTCCTGCCATATGCCTTTTACTCAAGTGGCTCCAATCAATGATTCTGAACCTGACTGATGGAGTATTTCTCCTTCCGGCACCTTCTTCCATCTCTGTGGAGGACTTCTGAAGCTCCAAGTGTGGCCACTGGGTTCTCGGTCACCTCCCAGTTTTAAGAAGAGCCCTGGTGGTTCCAAACCTTCCCCCAATGACGGAGCCCACTGTTCTCCTGGGAACGTTCCGAGCTTTAGAAACGGTTTTGTCTTGACACAATTTGGTTCTGATCGGCGAGACTTCTAGAGCCGTCTCGAGATCATTGAAGCAAACAGGAGGCACCGGAGCTCCATTTGGAGTGCCTTGGAGACAAAGGATAAAATTCTTGGGAAAACGACGTTCCATCGATACATTTTTGTCCAGGATATAATTGTGTCCTATATTAATCCTCCGCGTAGGTTTGGGAAATGACCCTCAGTAAGACGCCATCGCACAGGAGTGGTTACTGCTTTACCAACTGCGTTTATTCAGCTAGCACGGGTACAGGGCTGTAAAAGTTATGTCAGGACCAAGCTAAGAGGAATGTACCTTCTCAAATATCTATAAATTTCAAATAAATCCTTGATTCAATCTAAATAAAACACTAACAAGTGGGGGGAAATGATAATCAGACCAATACAAGAATTATAACAGAGCTGCAATACACAAACACCAACAAGAACGAATCAAGCATTATATTCTGTTTATTATTAATATATATATATATATATATATATATATATATATATATATATATATATATATATATATATAATTATTAACACAATGCGAAAGCCTGAAAAATACAGAACTGCAATGACAAAAATCACAAGTTTATATATTAATATTTTATCCACGTAAGCAAAATTCATGAAACATGTTGTGCAGTTTTGTGTGTGTGTGTGTGTGTGTGTGTGTGTCTGTCCACATGCTCTGTGGCAGAACTTTCTTTTCATGGAAAGGAACTGAAATGAAGAAGTTTGCACCCAAAGTGGGCAACCACAGACAGAGGCAGACAGACACACACACACACACACTTACACGCTCAAAAACAAAGTGTCCATGGCAACAATAACTTGCACGCTGTGGATATTTTGTGATCTATCGTGTATAACTGGTTATATCGGCGCATGCCTCGTGATAGCTGGGGAATGATTAAGGATGGGTTCGGCGCTCAGCAGTGGGATCAAGCTCACAAAATGATCTTCTCTATAAACTCTTGGCTGAAATACAGAACCAAACCTCTGCCTGAGCGCCGGCGCTGTTTTCGAGACAGCCCTGTCATGCTATTGTGTTTTTTTTTTTTTTTAAGGGTTAGGGTTAAATGCACTGAGAAGGAATTCACGTTTGTTTAATGTGTGTAAATATGCTTATTGCTTCAAATCTCGAACAAACTGTTACGGGTTTTGTGTAGCCGTTTCGTCTAAACAAGCTGTGCTGTTGCTAGGCAACTGGAAATATGAACGCTGAGCTAGTCGTGCTAGCTAACAGTGTTGGAATTTGGTGTCTGCTATGAAGTGTGTAGCATCACACAAACCTGAGGAAATGACCTTCATACATACGAACACACACACACGTGCACGCACGCACGCACGCACGCATGTTTCAGTACTCAGTGTTGTACACAGACAGATTGCTGGAATGTGTGACACAAAGTTCCCATGGATACTGGTTGATGGGCCTCTTGACTTCTGCCCCATGTCGTTTGCTCTCTTGCACCATGAGGGCCACGTCCTCGTCGTCCAGGATGCGCACCAGATCTCCTTCAGAGTCACGGTAGTTTAGTGCAATTTTCTCGACCTGGAACACCTCCCTGTGAGAGTGAGGGAGAGAAAGAGAGAGAGAGGGGGAGTGAGAGAGAGAGTGAGTGAAAGAGAGGGGGCGTGAGGGGGAGCGAGAGTGAGGGACAGAGAGGGGGTGAGAGAGAGGGAGGGAGAGTGTGAGAGAGCGAGGGAGAATGAGAATGAGGGGAGTGAGAGGGAGAGAGAGGGAGGGAGAGCGAGAGAGAGGGAATGAGAGGGAGTAAGAGAGTGAGCATGAGAGGGGGTGTGAGAAAGAGGGAGAGAGAGTGTGAGTGAGAGACAATGAGTGAGTGAGAGTGTGAAAGAGAGGGAGAGAAAGTGTGAAAGACAGAGAGTGTGAGAGAGAGAATGAGAGTGAGTGAGAGTGTGAAAGAGAGAATGAGAGTGAGGGAGAGAGAGTGTGTGGGAGAGAGAGTGTGAAAGAGAGCGAGAGTGTGAGTGAAAGAGAATGAGAATGAGTGAGAGTGTGAGAGAGGGAGAAAGAGTGAGAGTGAGAGAGGGAGAGAGAGTGTGAGTGAGAGAGCGAGAGAGAGTGTGAGTGAGGGAGAGAGAGGGAGAGAGAGAGAGGGAGAGAGAGTGTGAGTGTGAGAGAGTGTGAGAGAGAGGGGGAGAGTGTGAGTGAGAGAGGGAGAGAGAGTGTGATATTGAGAGGGAGAGAGGATGTGATAGAGAGAGGGGGAGAGTGTGAGAGAGAGGGGGAGAGTGTGAGAGAGAGGGGGAGTGTGTGAGTGAGAGAGGGGGAGAGGGTGAGTGAGAGGGAGTGTGTGAGTGAGAGAGGGGGAGTGTGTGAGAGAGAGTGTGTGAGTGAGAGAGGGGGAGAGTGTGAGAGAGAGGGGGAGTGTGTGAGTGAGAGAGGGGGAGAGTGTGAGAGAGAGGGGGAGAGTGTGAGTGAGAGGGAGTGTGTGAGTGAGAGGGGGAGAGGGTGAGTGAGAGGGAGTGTGTGAGTGAGAGGGGGGAGAGGGTGAGTGAGAGGGAGTGTGTTGTACAGGAGCATTTAAAATAAAATGGCAAAAAAAGGCGCAAATATGTTTCTTCATAATAATGGAGTGTGTACTTGAAAAGTACACTCATGGGTCAGACTTGTTTACGAAAACAAGTGTGTGTGTGTGTGTGTGTGTGTGTGTGTCAGTCATCAGTAAATTCGCATAATCCATGTGACTCCTAAGTTCCCCTTTAGACTGAATTTCCTTTTCAGAGTTAATAATCCTCCACTTAACGAGGAGCGGGCGTCACCGTTTTGTTCGCCGCTCGGCATCGTGGGAGAAATAACGACGACCGTAACGACGATGAGGAAATAAATGAGCGTGTGATTAAAGAGAATTATAAATGAACAAATGAACAATTTACAGTCTGATGAAGGGTGACGACATGGAAAAACTAATTAGAGAGAGAAAGATTACATCGGCTTTCACATTGCCAGATTTTATTCAGACGGGTGTGTGTGTGTGTGTGTGTGGTTGTTTGTGTGTGTTGTGACTTACCTCATGCGTGCCAGAAGGTCGAAGTACGACGGCTGGATGGAGAGGTCTTCTTCTACACACACATCCCTGCGCGCACACACACAACACACACACAACACACACACACACGATACACACTAGTTTTCACTCTGATAAGTTCAGATCGAAAGAGACTTGTGGAAAACAGAACATTTCTGTGAAGAGATTTCTAAACCAGTCGTGCAGTGTTTAAAGCGGCGGTGTGTATTTTTTTCGCTTATGGGATGTTTACATGTCTCACCTTTCATCCACACCTCCGGGGTGCAGCAGGCAGCAGTGCAGGCAGCTGTAAGAACCTGGACCGCTTTTTTTCTTGCCAGCCCCGCCCTCTTCATCCGAGTCGCTGTCAGGTAGAGGCTTAATGATCTTTACAAATGACTCCGGGAAAATGCCTATCCTCTCTTTAACCGTGCCCTGAGAGATAGAGAGAGAGAGAGAGAGAGAGAGAGAGAAACAGACAGGTAGGCAGAGAGAGAGAGACAATGATGGATATAGACAGAGATTGAAAGAGAGACAGAGAGAGAGAGGTAGTGAAAAAGAGAGAGAACAATAGGTATAGAGACAGATTGAGACAGTGAAAGAGAGAGAGAGAGAGACGATAGATATAGAGACAGAGAGAGAGAGAAAACGATAGATATAGACAGAGTGAGAGAGAGAGAGAGAACAATAAATATAGAGACAGTGAATGAGAGAGAGACAATAGATACAGAGACAGTGAAAGAGAGAGACAACGATAGAGACAGAGTGAGAGAGACAGTGAATGAGAGAGAGAGACAACGATAGATAGAGTCAGAGTGAGAGAGAGACAACGATAGATATAGAGACAGAGTGAGAGAGAGATAGTGAATGAGAGAGAGAGAGAGAGACGATAGATATAGAGACAGTGAGAGAGAGACAACGATAGATATAGAAAGAGTGAGAGAGAGAGAGAGAACAATAAATATAGAGACAGGGAATGAGAGAGAGAGAGAGTGAGTGAGACAACGATAGATACAGAGACAGTGAAAGAGAGAGACAACGATAGAGACAGAGTGAGAAAGAGACAGTGAATGAGACAGAGAGAGACAACGATAGATATAGAGACAGTGAGAGAGAGAGACAGTGAATGAGAGAGAGACAACGATAGATATAGAGACAGTGAGAGAGAGACAGTGAATGAGAGAGAGACAACGATAGATATAGAGACAGTGAGAGAGAGACAACGATAGATATAGACAGAGTGAGAGAGAGAGAAAACAATAAATATAGAGACAGTGAATGAGAGAGAGAGAGTGAGAGAGACAACGATAGATACAGAGTGAGAAAGAGACAGTGAATGAGAGAGAGACAACGATAGATAGAGAGACAGTGAAAGAGAGAGACAACGATAGATATAGAGACAGTGAATGAGAGAGAGAGACAACGATAGATAGAGAGACAATGAAAGAGAGAGACAACGAAAGAGACAGAGTGAGAAAGAGAGTGAATGAGAGAGAGACAACGATAGATATAGAGACGGTGAAAGAGAGAGACAACGATAGAGACAGAGTGAGAAAGAGAGTGAATGAGAGAGAGACAACGATAGATATAGAGACGGTGAAAGAGAGAGACAACGATAGAGACAGAGTGAGAAAGAGAGTGAATGAGAGAGAGACAACGATAGATATAGAGACGGTGAAAGAGAGAGACAACGATAGAGACAGAGTGAGAAAGAGACAGTGAATGAGAGAGAGACAACGATAGATAAAGAGACAGTGAAAGAGAGAGACAACGATAGATATAGAGACAGTGAATGAGAGAGAGAGACAACGATAGATAGAGAGACAGTGAAAGAGAGAGACAACGATAGAGACAGAGTGAGAAAGAGACAGTGAATGAGAGAGAGACAACGATAGATATAGAGACGGTGAAAGAGAGAGACAACGATAGAGACAGAGTGAGAAAGAGACAGTGAATGAGAGAGAGACAACGATAGATATAGAGACGGTGAAAGAGAGAGACAACGATAGAGAGAGAGTGAGAAAGAGACAGTGAATGAGAGAGAGAGACGATAGATATAGAGACAGTGAGAGAGGGGGACGGGGGGAGACAGGAGAACATAATTTAGTACATATTGTGATCTATGACCTGTTTTATGAAGGTTAAATTTAAATTTACAAAATATATATATTAACATAAAATGATTACATTTACAATGCTAAACTGTTAGCTAACACAGTAACACGTCTTTATTAATACAATATACACACTGCATTAATACACCTCTCTCTCTCTCTCTCTCTCTCTCCCGCCCTCTCATTATGTAAGACTTTGGCTAAAACACTAAAACACTCCATCCCTAATGGATACCGGGAGTTTAGGAGATTTTACTGGCGTTTTGGGAATGTGCTAAGCCTGAGACGATAAGACGTTCACGATTTTCACATCTCCGTTACTTCCTCGGTTCTTTTCATAAAACTGCAGCATGTCTTTTAAGGGGAACCAGTCAGTTCCTGCACCGTGCTACTGAGGCAAAAGTGGCAGAAATGAAAGGGTTGATGTGATAGCTGTTATCAAAACCTGACATTAATTCCATAGGGTTCTAAGACTGGGTGTGCACTTATCATCCTACTGATACCAGAGTGGCTAGAATCATAATCAAGCCATCAGGAAATGATAATGAAGGAGCCTCCACTCATCTCCTGCAGACAAAAACATCAAAGACATGCTTGTCAGGAGTGAATTAAATACTCAGCCTAAGAGTACCTACTCTAAGAGTACTCCTGTAGTTCCACTTACATATTTATTAATACAGGCCCTAAAGCGGTGCTCACCGACCCTGTTCCCGGAGATCTGCCTTCCTGAAGACTTTCATCGTGCCCCGTCTAAAGAAGTTCACGAGCCACTAAAACAGGTGTGTTCGATTTTGGTTGGAGATGAAACCTGCAGGAAAGGAGATCTCGAGGAAGACGGTTGGTGACCACTGACCTAAAGGATGTTCACCGCTCCTCGTGCATCACTGCAGGACACGTTTACTGCCTTTCCTGCAAGAGAGCTGCAAATCAGGAAGGACAGGAGACTGGTTGATTGTTTCGTCGAGCCCCTTTTGTGCCACCGGAATGAAGGATCTCTCCTTTTCTCGCGCACGTTGATGAGAGGAGAATGGGATCAGGACGTCTAGAGCAACTCGAATAGCAACTCTTTACGACCGTGGTGAGCGGAAAAGCATCCCAGAACGTGCACCGTGTCAAACCTTAAGGTGGATGGGCTACGACAGCAGGAGATCACACCGGGTTCCGCTCCTGTCAGCCAAGAATAGGAATCGGAGGCTACGCAGGACACGAGGCTCATCAGACATGGACTGGAAAAAACATTACCTGGTCTGACATCACAGTTTCTGCACAATGTGTCATCAGCCATGAATCCATGGACCCGACCTGCCTTGTGTCAGTTCAGGCTGGTGTTGGCAGAGCAACGGTAATGATGGGGAACGATCTTGGCCGCCTTAACGCGCACCTATTATGGTTTTTTAGGAAACGTGCCTAATTTTGTTTTAAAGCTCTCATACGATAGATTCACACGCATCCGAGGTCCAAAAACACTTTAACGTACTCATTATTTAAACTGCAGCGTTACCTTTTCCCCCCAGTATCACAAACGACTCGTTAAACGATCCGTTCTAATGGATTCGCCCTAAACTCCTCCTTTCAGACAGCATACTCTGCTCTGATTGCTCAGACGTCCCAGTCTGTCGTGATTGGTCTACCGCTGTCAGTGTGTCTCGAAAAGGAAACGCCCACTACCGTAACGACTTTCAGCTCCATCTGTTCCCGAGCAGCCGATGAAGGCCAGAGGCGGGGCTTTTCATTACAGACCTACGTAGATTAGTACAGGATGTAAGTCTGGAATCACTAACGACTCGTTTCAGCTGTTCGGAATCGGTTCCTTATTTTGGGAGTCGATAACTCTGCATGGAAGGGAATCGTTGAAAAACCATAATGGGTGCGCTTTCATACCAATCGAGCACAGTTTGAATGCCTCGTCCTATTTGAGTGTTCTTGCGGAAGTTTCCATGCCATGTAGTGCACATTTCAACACTGGTTGAAATGCGTTATGGGGATTTGGGAAGGGTTTTCCAGGGTATTAGGGGAGGAATTGGGGTCGCTGCAGATATGGAAGATATCAGATGTTTAGATCTGTTATCTACAGTAGGGAGTATTACGGGCAATTTATTTGCGCTTCTGTGCAAGGCATTAGAAGAACTAGGTTTATTTTGAGGACCTAAAGGATGTAGCGTATATGAAGTGTGTGATTGGACATTGCACTGACCCTCATCGCTGGGGTCTTGAAGGGTTTAAACGCACGGAATTTCCGTTCTGTCCCTACGAACCGTTTCCATCTCGAGCTATATTTCGAACTCGGTGCTTCTGAAAAGCCGTGGCTTAAAAATCTAACCGTGGTTTGGTGGATATGCCCACTACACACTCCCACACCAAACACCTGCGCACTCATCCTCTCCGCTCCCTCGCTTTCCCTCTCTCTGTTGTCTAGCCTCTCCATCACTTTTCCTTTTTCGATCTCCATCTCTCCTTCCGTCAGAGGCTCGTGTAGTTTTCCCTCTCGTGCTCACGGACACAATCTCTCACTCTCTCTATCTCTCTCTCTCTCCCACCCTTCCCAACGCACTCTCCTCCCCTCCCTCTCTCTCTCTCTCCATCCTTCGCTCTCTATCGCGCTCTCTCTATCTCTCACTCTCCCTTTCTCCATCCCTCGTTCTCTCTCCCTCTCCTTCAGCTCACCTCTAGCCAGTCGGCGTTGACTCTGCGCAGGAGAAAGATCACGTCCCCGGACTTCAGGCTCAGCTCCAGGCGCCCGTTCCCGTTGAAGTCGAACAAGGCCTGAACACACGCGCACACGCACAAAAACACACACACATTATATATACACACAAGCACCAAGCGGACAGCGTTGTGAGGACACACGAGGTAGGATGGCAATCTCGTTCCAACTTTCTGAGTGACTGAGCAAGCGAGCGTGTGTGTGAGAGAGAATGAGTGAATGAATGAGTGGGTGAATTAGAGAGAGAGAGAGAGAGAGAGAGAGAGAGAGAGGAGTGAACGAGTGAAAATAGATTAGTTAAAAGACAAAAGTGTAAAAGAGTAGATATTGATTGGTTTAACTTGTGCCAAGTCCCCTGCATGCAACTTCATGCAAACAGTTGTATGTGTGTGTGTGTGTGTGTGTGTGTGTGTGTGTGTGTGTGAGTGTGAGCGTATAGAGAAAGAGAAAGGAAGACAGACTCTTGTAACACGTTACAGAGCTTCTTCTGATGTGTGTGTGTGTGTGTGTGTGTGTTCCCCTTTAATGTGCATTAAGACACTCAACATGGCTAAAGCAACACTCACATACACTTCTTTATTCTCACACACACACCTTTATTCTCACACACACACACACAAATGTGTATCATAAAGAGACTGTATAGTGAGAGAGCGTGTGTGTGTGTGTGTGTGTGTGTGTGTGAGTGAGTAAAGAAGCTTTGTTGCTTTGTTTGCCGGAGTGGGAGTGAGTAGGTGAGACACTGTTACATGTTATAAGCTAATTATGTATTGGCAATTAAACTCCTTTTGTGTGTGCGTGTGTGTGTGGATCCTTGTGGGCAGTACTTGCACGGAGACACACAGACGGTGTTAAAAGCTCGTGCTCTGTTTGTTAGAGCGAAGGCGCGCAACACACACCTCCGTATTACCCGACCGTGTTACACAACTCCGCAACACGCAGCTCCATGTTACACAACTCCTCAGCGCGACACACAGGGCCGGTGTTACACAACTCCGGCAACACACGACTCCGCATCCGAATTCACGGCGTGAACGAGGCCGCTGGTCGCAAGTGCGCCATTTTGCAGCCTGGTCCACCGGTGGACTCGTGATTTCCCACAATGCACTGCACATGCTGGGGGTCCGGTTTGGTGGTATGGGACCAGAGATTGTAAGAAAAAAACAAGAAAGAAACTGCACAAACGCCGTCGAGTGTTTAAATGTCTTTATACCACAACGCTACCACATTCTGCATTCTGATTGGTCGGAGGGTGTTTTCTAGAAGAAAAAACAACAATAGCGCTACACGTTATCGTTTCTATAGTAACAACCGCTATGGCTGAAGCGATTTTCCGAAGGGGAACAACCGTCCAAACCTTCTTCAGAGCAAACCCTACTCGCTAGCGTAGCTTGCTAGTGCGCTTCGTTTCAACTTAAGCTAACGTTGGTAAGATTCGAACGAGTCTAGGAGCTCAAGCGCATGGACCAAAAAAAACTCTGAGTCTGAACTCATACTTCACTGGCAATGAAACAGGAAGTTCACTGTCGCTCTTCTCCTACTGGTACAACTTACGCAACGCAACTGAAGCAAAGCTTGCGACATAAATAATGCGTCCGGTGTAACTTCTAGCTAACATTACGCTAAAGGCAATACCAACGGCAGCTTGCGTGGCCGCTTACCACCAACCTTTTTACATCTGTACCTCGGCGTAAAAGTCATTCGGGGGCAACTCAGTTCGCTCAAGAGTCTCGCCTTTCACCGCAGAGCCCGTGATGATGTAGTATTTTAAGACGCATCGATCAACATTAGCATAGAAGAGCCCAGGGTCGTGGTGGTGGTATTGATCCTGCTCCGTGCATCAGTATTCACAACCATACCTGCTGAGGACAAACTATTAGGAGACTGACACTGAGTGATGTTCAGTGGTTTGTCAAGCACTTCACCCCACACACACACACACACACACACACACACACACACACACACGCGCTTGTATATGCTTTTTGAATAATCCCTAAAACCAGTTATACAAAAAAAAATACAAATTTTATTGATAAGAGAGGATAATCTCGAACCTTGACCCGAGAGTGAAACTGGTTAAAATGAATCACCTGAATCAAGTCAAGCCAAGCTGCCAACTTTCTAGCGGCTGTGGCGTTAGCGTCACGAGGAATTAGCATCGCAATACTAGCATTCTAAGGCGTGGACGTCGTTAGTCATGATAGTAGACTTTTCGTAAACGTACCACTACGCCCTCGAGTCACAGGACCCACGTGTCCTGTTCATTTGTCTCGCTCTTGATGCCTTTCGACGCATTTAGGGCCAGAATGTTCCAGGCTAGAGAGACAGAGAGACAGAGAGAGAGAGAGAAAGAGAGAGCACACCTAACTTTAGGCTTTCGCAAAAAAAAAAAAAAAAGGAAAAAAAAAAAAGGTTGCGCTTCCAATTACGCCGCTGTCGACCTGCTAAACGAGCTCATTAACACGTGGGGAAGAACGAGATGGGTCTCAGGTTAAATGAACTGACACACTTCGCTTTCAGGCGTTCCCGAGAGGACTCCAGAACAATACAAAGAGAGGACTTGCGGCCCTGGGGCGCTGGCACGGCACTTCAAAGCGGGTCCCGAGAGAGCGGAGGTTATAATTAACGTGCAATTATGAACGTCGAACTCGCCCGCGTAGACGTCGGCTTCTCAGTGACGCCCGGGTTTTAGGTAGGCGAGTACCTTTATCCCGGCTGATGCGAACAGAGATATTATCGCCCGTGTGTTAACCCGAGCGACTGTGCTTACACGACCTAACCCTATCATCTCTTCCGAGTCTAATATCGCCGTGGCTCAAGGACCCCCGAACTGTCCTGACACAGCTCATTGAGATTCAGCTTGCTCTGTGCAGACATGTCACGCTGCTTTGGCCCTCAGAGAGAGCGAGAGAGAGAGAGAGAGAGATAGAGATAAGAGATAGACAAGTGTTGAAAAAGCGATAGACTTCTACCTCTGCTGCCCTTCACGCTAACTCGCAGCTGGAACACTCAACCGCTCCGAGTTTTCACGTTCCCGGTGTTCCGATTTTAGTTTTTAGTATTGACGTAGCTTTAGTATTCATTCTGTTCATTATTGCCGTGCACGTGACGTTCGTCCTCTCGTCAGTCCAGCGTTTAAAATACACCTGACCTTTCTCACGCAGAATCGGCTCTGAGAAACGTAGCGAGTGTTATGCTGGCTAGCTAAACGGCAAAGCTCAAACGTTACGTAAATGGAATTTCGGGATTTCGACGTGTCCGTGACAAATAAACAAATAGATCGTGTGTGACGTGTGAGGAATAAAACGCCGTGTTGTGCGATTATAGGAGAACGAACAATAGCTACGACACGCCGGTGCGATGAAGCCGAGTTGATTACTTTCCTATAACAGCATGCCCTGAAGTCCCTTTTTTTTTATTCCAATGCAATTTGATTTCAATTAAAGAACAAACCATCCATTTTTTTAGTTGTGGAGCGTCTCTGAGTGAGCTGTTACTATGGAAACAATAACGTATTCGAGGGAATACGCTGTTTCTACGTTTGTTTCTTTCTAGAAGAGATCTCCGAAGCTAGTTGAGAAGATGTCCGCCTCCCCCCTAACGCACCCTCTCTGCCTACTAAGTGTGCTTAAAGTTCCAGGATATAAAATACGCGAGCTTAATAGGATCAGCTTCCATTACGGAGCGTCTAATATCTCCATAATTCTTCTTTCTGGAAGAGCTTTTATCCGTGTGACTGCGGCACGTCCAGCAGAGGAGTCGCGTGAAATCGCATTTGGGTCTTGCTCTCCGGGGCTAACGTGATGGGTCTGGTTTCTTATGCGGCTCAAATGAAGCACGGAAGAGTGTGACACACACACACACACACATCCAGCAAAATGAAAGAAATGAGAAAGCCCTTCTACACCAAGTCAAAATGTTCGTAAATGTTTGTAAACGTTTCCGTCCACGCAAGCGGCGTTTTCATAACCGTTTCCGTCCCCGTCCACGTGAGCGGCGTTTTCATAAACGTTTCCGTCCACGCAGGCGGCGTTTTCGTAAACGTTTCCGTCCACGCAAGCAGCGTCTTTCCGGAAACGTTTCCGTCCACTCGAGCGGCGTTTCCGTCCACTCAAGTGGCGTTTTTGTAAATGTTTCCGTCCACGCGAGCGGCGTTTTCAGAAACATTTGCATCCACGCGAGCGGCGTTTTCATAAACGTTTCCGTCCACGCGAGCGGCATTTTCTTAAACGTTTTCTTCCACGCAGGCGGCGTTTTCGTAAACGTTTCTGTCCAAGCAAGCATCGTTTCCATAAACATCTCCTTCCACTGAAGAACCTTTTATGAGTTTTATCATTTCTCCATATTCGAGGTACCTTCAGTAGTGAGCATATCAAGTAAACATTTGGGATTTGGCCCAAATGTAAACGAGTGCATTTCCGACCCCGTGTTTGTCGTCTTTACAACTCCTTTACTTCAAACGCACACGTAGATGTCCACGCCTGCCTACACCTGCGGCTGACGTCTGTGTTTGTGCGTGGGTGGTGTATTTTGGGTGTGAAGTTTGTCGAGGTCAGTGGGTAGGAATTGGTGTGAGTGGTACAACATGCCCAGACAGAGCGGACTGAGAGAAAGAGATAGAGAGTGTGGTTGGTTTGTCATATTGAGAGGGGGGGAGGGGGAGAAGAAAAGGGAGAGACAGAGCTGTGTAAAGAAATTAGAAATAGAAAATAGAGCAGGGCAGGAACTAATGATAGGGTGACCTCATGACCCAGAAAGCAGGAGGGAGGGAAAAAAATGTGACGCTCCTTCACTGAAGAAGGAAAAGAGAGAAAGAGGGCGATTAGAGTTACGCCATCTGCCTTGCAGCACAACACAACATCCTATTACAGCAATTTTCATCAGGATTTACAACTGCTGCTGCACACACACCACACACAATGGTCAAAAGAACATACAGAATGATTTAGCTCATATATGGCTCACACATGTGCGAATGTGTGTGTGTGTGTAGGAGTAGTAGGCGTAGTGCAGGATTGCTTGTCTTAACCTTTGATCATATTCTGAGGCTATAAATCCCACGCTCTATATGTGTGTGTGTGTGTGTGTGTGTATGTGTTTGTGTGTGGGAGCTCCATTGCACAACAATTGCATTTGCTTCCACAAGGCGTACGTTTGTGTTGTAACCATACAACCACATGCTTTCAAGAGTTTTGACACTTGTGTGTATGTGTGTGTGTGTGTGTGTGTGTGTGTGTATGTGTGTGTGTGTGTGGAGGATGAGGTTTGAGTACAGAAAGAGTTACCAGGGAAACAATTACAGTACCTCGGCTCTGGGGGAAGAGAGCAGGTCCGTCTTGGGCTGTTTCTCGATTTTTCTGCAAAGTGAAACGGAGAAAGTGAGCGACTGAGCGAGGAGCAGAACGCAGCCTAAAATAACCGTCAGAAATAAATCAATAAATCCATATTAAGTCAATGAAACAATAAAAATCAAGAACTGTGAGCTTATTTATTCAGGTCCACTTGAAATGATAAGCCTCGTAATTGTGAGCCAAAATTGCTGTACATGGTCGTCTTTGGAGTGACACTACTGTAAATATTTGGTGTACATGGTTATCTTTGGAGTGACACACTACTGTAAATATTTGGTGTACATGGTTATCTTTGGAGTGACACACTACTGTAAATCTTTGGTCTACATGGTCGTCTTTGGAGTGACACGCTACTGTAAATCTTTGGTCTACATAGTCGTCTTGGTAGTGACACGCTACTGTAAATCTTTGGTCTACATAGTCGTCTTTGGAGTGACACTACTGTAAATCTTTGGTCTACACAGTCGTCTTTGGAGTGACACGCTACTGTAAATCTTTGGTCTACATAGTTGGAGTGACCCACTACTTTTGTGGTCCATATGGCTAAATCACAGTCTAACAACCTTGGGTTTTTTTACCCTCTTTCCCAACTTTTAGAGTCAAAACATCAGACCCAAAGCTCTCCTTCCGTCTGATATTTAGCTTATACAGTAGGGATGTATTGATACCAAATACTGGTGTCAATAATCGGTCCAATACCGTACTCATTTTCTGGTCGAAAATGCTCTGACACCAACACCCAGTGATACTATGTGACCTAGTGAATAGTATAAGCCTAGCGTATGCTGTCACACTGATCAACGGAATTCACAAAATGACCGCAATTAACGATGGCAAACGAAGCAGACCGCAAACTGTGCTCTGAGAAAAGATCATGAGGGGGAACCTGCAGCGTACAAGCTTCCTACATTACAAGTAACCTTTACAATACAACATCTTTACTGTGTTTAAACAGTGTGTTTAATAGAGAGCGTGAGGTCGGCTGACCCCAGCGTACGGAGCATCCGAGTGTCTGCATTAAAAATGAGCACAAGGTGCAATAAATTGCAAGCGAGCTATTTGGGACCGTGGAGAAGTAAAGCGGGTGCGAGGAGAAACTGTCGACTCGTGCGAGCGCTTCACTTCTGCGAGAACTGAGCGCCAAGGACTATGAGTCAACGTGCAAATCGTGGCGCTTTTTGCTCGTTTTGAATGATCTGTTCTGCTACGGTGTTTCTTCAAGTGCTGTGCTTTCCACCGTTTGACGACCCATGCACTCAATATTTCCTCCATACGGCAATCTTTAGTGTGGACTGGGCAATTTCTTTCGTTCTACATGGCCAACTGACTGTCAAAAGTTGAGGATCCATGTGGCTGCCTTTTTGTGTGAACAGCTGAACAATGATAGGCCAGACAGACTACTTTCAGGTACATAAATGAACCGTTGTTTCGGTCTGTCAGTGTTAAGAACTGAAATCAGAGAGTGGTTTGTTTGCAGTTTCCTCCTGCAAAACCAAAACACCAAATTAATCAAGTGCAGAAATGTCCTCCAGAACCCTGGTGTATATATTTCATTTGAATTCTCTTGAATGCTCTTGACCCGGTATCTCAGTAGGCTTCATTTTCATCCGAAAAAAAGGTTTTGCGACATGCACAACATGTTGTGCATATTGCAAGAAGAAGGAGGAGGGTTTTATCTAAAATGTGACACTGAATACATGTGATGTTGCTTGTGCAAAAATAAGGAAGATGACTGTTTTATACTGAAGTTCACTTGAGATCAGCCCTATTGTAGTAGCTGGGATTCCAAACTGGAGTATGGAAGTGATCTTACACTTTGCGTGTCGGGGGTCGGAGGCGCCGGAGCGCTTTGGGGACCTGAAGGCTGTCGTATTCGGTCTGATAGAAAAACATCCGGATCAAATCATCCAGAAGAACCCATATTGGCAAACACAGCAACTTCTACCAAAGAGAGAGAGAGAGAGAGAGAGAGAGAGAGAGAGAGAGGGAGAGCACTGAATTAAAAACCTGAAACTGAACACAGATGATTAGAAGAGAGTGAGTGAGGATGTCACGGAAAGAAGAAGTACGCTTCAGAATGAGGAAATGGGACTTTTTCTATTTTTGCTAATTACAATGCTGTTACCCAAATCGAAAAACAAAAGTCTGAGGCAGATACAGTGCTTTGCATAAATATTCACCCCTTGAACTGCTCTACCTTTTATCTTACAACCTTAAATGGAAATGAACTTAACTGGGTTTATATGTCATAAATCTACACAAACGTTTCTGTAGAATCCTCTAGAATTTGCTCTGGTGCGACCAGTCACCATCAGAAGTCGCATCATTAGTCGAACGCCGTCGACCCGCGTGCAATTACGGTGTCACTTGATCTCACTATAAATACACCTGTTCCTGGAAGGCCCCCAGACACAGGTACCAATACTTATGCGAGGCACTGTAAGATGTAAAGAAAACGTTCAGGGAGAAAAAAACTTGTGATCAACATCAATCTCACCTTCATGTATGTGTTGAGCTCTGGGATCCTGTTTTCTGCTATTTCCTGTTTGTTGCCCACGTACACTTTGCCTGCAGCCACACAGAAGGGGGAAAAAAATAACACATCAACGCAATAAAAAGGTCTGGAAATTAATTCCCTCATGAAGCAAAACAAAAAAAAAAACTAATCAAATCATTTCCCAAGGCCTGCGTAATATCTTGCATCGTAATTAGACCCCTTGGCTCGAGGACTTTATATGTCACAGGAAATTGCTTTATTGTTTATCTATTTGTTTAAAACCTGTTGGGCCTAGCATGTTTCCTTGAGGCACGCCGTGTTAATCGGAGCGCTGCTGAGATTCCTGGTAGAGTGATGATCAGTTCATCGCTTGGAAGGGCGTCTGCTGTAGCAAAATCAAATTTTAGCGTCAGATTAACGGCTCTCCCTCTCTCCCGATATGCCGTTTCTTTCCTGTCTGTTCGTTTTAATGGACTCTGCCGACAGGTTCCTATAAGCCTAATTATATTCTGGGGGTCTATATTTAATGCCGCAGGATGTGAAGCAGAGCGAGAGAAAGACGGTCGGGACAAATATGAGGCCCATTATCTTGCTTCGACATTACTGCGCTTGGATCAAACGATCATCGCCGCTCGTCTAATTAGGCCTCTGATGTTCCCCGTTCTAATTATATTTCATATTGTAGCACAAAGCGATCTATTTCTACTCATCCAATGAACTGGGCTTTATGTTTACGATGTTACAATGCGTAAATGGGATCGTTAACAGCTATTTTGGACCTTGAAATTTACGGTCGGTGACAATACGGCAACATGTGCTCGCTTTTGAACACCCCGTACTGACGACTACATATGGCCACCTCGTTCTGTTATGCGTGTGTTAATTTGGCAGCGAGTAGAAGGTGTTTTCCGTTTCTGACTTTCACAGGAACGAGGGTGACAGACGTGTTTACTGAGGTAATTACTTTCACCTTTCTCTCCCCCTCTGTCAGCCAGACAGCGAGCTGTTTAACCATATCCTCGCAGGGATTGTATGCTGGCAGTGGCATCACGTTTGGGGCCATGGTTCATTTGATGTGTCTGGCAATTACCCTCGGTGAAGAGACTGGGCCTGATGCATCTCTGGCTCGGCCATTCTATTAGAACGGTTTCTGGCGGCAGTAATGGAGACATTTGTGCCGTCTCTTTACGACTGAAGAAGCTCTCCAGACAGATTTGCATTCGTTTCAGTGACGCACAACAATCAGCTCAATGTGAAAATGGCCAACAGTTCTAAAACTGAATATCGAGTAGGTTGAAAATTTTGTGGACCAGGGTCAAATGGAGTTGACTGAATGCTAGGTTCAAATGGGGTCGTGTGCTCACCGAGTTCATAAGAAGATCCTAGATCCTAGAAGATCCTTGTGGTACTTGCTATTTTGGAAGTTGAGGGCTGAAACCAGGTCAATGTGTAGTTCAGTGTAGTTACGTTGTAATTTTAGTCATAGTCTTTTTTTTAGCGACGTTCGGAGAAGCTTGTGATTTTTACAAGTTAACGCAGGTTTGGGCCGAGACGCGTCATGTGACATCGTCACAACGCGCGTTCAGCCAAAGCCGCCTTCGATTCGCGTGCGTCGTACACGAGTACAGTTAAAAGGTCTCGTTTGCCAACAAACATCACTGCGTAAGCCCATGCGAAACGATTTTGTGCGATTGTGATTTCAAAACTACGTAAAGTGGCGAAAACGATGGCGAATGCTGAAAATGTCTGCAGCAAAATCGAGCATTTTTGGCCGCGACAATCATGAAAAAGAGTCATGAAAAATCCTGTACGGACTGGTTTAACACATTTAACAGTTCAGTGTTAGCTAGCTAAATCACTAGTCTCAGCCATTAGCTTGGTTAAGCTACGTGTTGACATTTCCAAAACTGCCTACAAACAGCCTTTGCAAAACTTGAGCCACTTGAACAGGAAATATATTGTGTGTTTGAACAAACCAGAAGATTTCTGAAGTGTTCTAGTACTGGACGTGAGTTTACTAAAGACCGAGGTAAATGATTGAAGTATTTGGCAGTGCTGATGCCTAAGCTGTGTCCATTTCCTCACGGTGTCTGAAAGAGGCACTGACCTGGTAGAGTGGGCAGTGCAACGGTGTTGGGTCCTGACGCAGACTCGGGGGAGAACTTCTGCTCCAGATTCTGATGCAGGGTGTAGAAGTCACTATACCTGCGATAGATCAGGTACTTGCTGCCTCCTTTAGTCCTCACCTCGATCACAAAGCGCTACCAGAGATGGAGAAGAAATCAGAAGTGACAAAATTAGGCATGGAACCAAAACATTTTTTCAATAGGTCATTGCCTAGACCATAGACCAGGGGTCAGGGCTGTGGTGCATCCTGGGAACACGCTGTGTGTGGCAGGAATACACCTTGAATCGGACACCAGTCAATCGATCTACTGGGATGTTTTTTGGAGGGGAAGGAAACTGGAAAAACCCAGAGGAAACCCAGACAGACACGGGGAGAACAAGCGAAACTCGGAAAAAGAGATTAACTCTCTTTTTAACCACCAACAATGCTTTCAAGACCCTGAATAGCTCAACCGGACACCTACAGGCTATGTAAGTTCTAACCCTGGAGGGTTTAATAACACTCAGCGACATGGACATGATGACAATGCCTATGAGAAATTCTGCTAGAACCTGCAGGTCTTTAACTCCATGAAAGGGTCTGAAGCTTGAACACTATGGCTGAGTTAACTTGCGACTGCAGCTTGTACTACAACCTCCAGAATACCGTTAGCATCGGTGTAAAAGGTGATCACCAAGAGACTCTCTTTACAAGGCTAAAAGTGTTTCAATATGAACACGGCTGCACCAAAAACCCCATGATGGTTCTTACGTGGTCTGGTGAGTTTCTACACTTGCACCAACCCAGAACTGCTAAATAACCTTTAGAAATCTGGTATCGCTTCCTCTTAGGAAAGAGCCTGGTGGTTTACACCGCATATTTCCCCCATATCTAATATCTCATTTCCCCCAACCCAACTCATTTGTTAATCAGTTACAGGTTGAGGATGTATTTATTCAATCAAACTGTTATATTTCTGTCTAGAGAGATGAAGTGCAGGACCAACACTGACTGCCTCCTGTCAGTAGTCCGGGAGACCATTGTATCCTATGAATAAACAAATAAAAACCCTGTAGTCTAGTAACACAAAACCACCATCAAATTCCACCACACTGTTAGAAAACCAGCCAGATTGGTGAACCGTTTGGACTGTTCACATTGTGATATTAAACAAAAAAAAAAAAAATTAGAAACATTCAATAGGAGGCATTAATGGTTTCCCGGGTTGTTGTTGTTTGTTTGTGGGGTTTTTTCTTCTTCTTCTCAGAATTGACTTAGAAGACCATGACTCCGTGAACTCTCTCATAAGTTTATTTATTTACTTTTCATTAATAGAAATAGTACCAGGACTCACAAAGTAGACAATAAAGCCCTTTTTCTCCTCGACGTCAGCGATGGTGGCGCTGACTGGCACGTTGTGAGGCAGCTGCTCGAAATCACTGAGGGGTGTAAAGAAAATGACAGTGTACAGTACAAAGCAAAGGCAGACTTGAGTCAAGAAACTTTTCACACACACTTTTTGTTTATAAATACACACATTTATGGGGTTTTTTTCCCTCTCAAAACTGAACGTTTTTCTACTAGTCAGTTCTCTACGACGGTTCTCTCTCTCTATCTCTCTTCAGTAACCGTCGTTTTTCAAATGTGAATTCTGCGCGTGAGACTGAGATACTAGGATGAGCGCGCGACCGTCTCGCGCAGCCTGTTAACGCGTGTATACACAAGGAGGAATGAAGATGAAGTAAAGTTCTATATCTATCTATCTATTTATTTATTTATGTTCACTGCCTTACCTTTCATCTCTCAGCTGTCGTGGGAGCGACATGGCGACGTCGTGTAGTAGAGCTATTAAGGAACAGCTGTTAGTGTTCGCGCTGTCACTTGAACGGGTAGATCAGGGTTGCCAGATTGAAAGGAAAAAAACATAAGCGAATTTTTTTGTTGTGTTTTTTTTAAAAATCCCTGTCACGATGAAACACTCATCAGGGGAACAATAATCCATAATAATCTGAACGGTTTGCATATCAAGATTCATAATTCAACTGTGCAAAGGATTTATTTCATGATGAAATTCTGCGGTTATATTTTTGGCTTAAACGTCGTTTCGTTGGCTTCTTTTGGTTAAGGCGTTTTCTACATTCACCCACACTGGCGTTGGACTACATGCTGACAGTGGCACAGTGCGATTTAGTCCTTGCTAAAGAGAGAGATGCAGCGGCGCTTTAGTCCTTCATTCTCATCTATATACTCAGCTTCCCAAGCTCCGACATTCGTGCTCACTGTCTCGGGTGTCACGTCAGTTCGATCATCATCCATCCATCTTCTATACCGCTTAATCCTTTTCAGGGTCATGGGGAAACCTGGAGCCTATCCCAGGGAGCATCGGGCACAAGGCGGGGTACACCCTGGACAGGATGCCAATCCATCGCAGGGCACAATCACATACACACTCACACACCCATTCATACACTATGGACACTTTGGACATGCCAATCAGACTACCATGCATGTCTTTGGACTGGGGGAGGAAACCGGAGTACTCAGAGGAAACCCCCGCAACATGGGGAGAACATGCAATCTCCGCACACACAGGGCCACGGTGGGAATCGAACCCCCGACCCTGGAGGTGTGAGGCGAACGTGATAACTACTAACCAGTTCGATAAATAGTCAAAGCCGAAACACTTGCGTTCCATTCTGGGGCTTTGAGTCCAGTCTTTGCTCAGACATCTTCACCCTTGCTATGGTGGATGGTGGATTTTCTCATGAATATGACGTTAAGTGTCACTGGAAAAATGGACAGAGGGAATCAACGAAGGCGAGGCGCGATGACGCGGACTTACTGTTAAAATTACCTTTACAAAGCACAGACACTGCAGACTCCTTCCATAAATGTTCCATAAACGTCGCCTGACAGAAATCTTCACCCATATATAAACGATTCTGTGTTTTCATTTGTTACATGCCTCTTTTTAAATCTGTTTATTATTAGTGTGAGGTTATGTGTTTCATCCACCGTACAAGTCCCTGTGAACGAGCTGTTACTATAGAAACAGTAACGTATTAGAACATGTCCATTCATGTGGAAATTACTCAGTATTAAAATGCATGGTCCTAAAGTGAAACGTTAAAAATTATAATTAAAAATTCAAATATTCTCCTAATATTAAACAATATCTACCAGTGCAGGCCCCTCTTCTGTAATTACATATGTCATAACAATCTGGCAACCCTGTGTTTGGGGAAGCGAAAGTGACTTGCACTGTTTTGTTTTGTCTAGATACAGTGTGTGTGTGTGTGTGTGTGTGTGTGTGTGTGTGTGTGTGTTTATTATATTGCCCTGCACTGTTTTCTTTTGTCTTGTTACAGTGTGTGTGTGTGTGTGTGTGTGTGTGTGTGTGTGTGTTTATTATATTGTCCCGCACTGTTTTGTTTTGTCTAGTTACAGTGTGTGTGTGTGTGTGTGTGTGTGTGTGTGTGTTTATTATATTGTCCCGCACTGTTTTGTTTTGTCTAGTTACAGTGTGTGTGTGTGTGTGTGTGTGTGTGTGTGTGTGTGTGTGTTTATTATATTGACCTGCACTGCCTAACTTTGTATTTTGCATGCCAAACATGTCTTGGCTGATCAACAAGATTTGGGGAAAGGGGTTGGTCTGTGCATATTTCATTTTTGCCTGAACTGTGCCTTTAAACCAGAGGTATAACTTGTGAGACACGCCCCCTAGTGGGGCACGAAGGAATGGCAGAGGGCAAATGAGGGGAAAGATGGAAAATACCAAAACATCAGAGTACACTCAGGTTGGAATCCTGCGTGTCAACAAAAGGCAAAACATGGACATTAGCTTCTCCAGATCAGGAACATCCATAACAGAAATGGAGAACGTTTCAGAGACATGCCGGGACTCGATCTGGTATAAGATCAATTGAACAGTGAATTTTGTTCCAGAAGGACTCACTGATGGATCTCCTGCACTCTATAAAAAAACACTACACAACCATACTCCATGACTGCATGCCTCTGTCCCTTTGATCGAGGTCCAAGCATCCACCTGGCCTGCTGAAACCAGAGTACAAGGCTCTTCTCCCATCAAATTTGACTCTGGAGTGTTCTTGTTGATGTTTTATTGTTGAAATCGTATATATTTTCTGACTAATACATAATAGATAGGAATTAAATAGGCGTCACTTTCCAGAAGGTAACATGGGTTTTAAAAAAAAAACACACGAAACATTTGTTCGCAATAAGATGGAAGCCAAAGTGATCTCGAAATAAAAGCACTAGTACACAAGTGTATATTAAATACAGTGTATAAGTAAAATACGTATTACATTTATATATATTTTTTCTTTTTTTACACTATTGAGGTGATCTAGCAGCTCTTTTTAAACCTACCAAAAGTTGCTAGTTACTATCGCTAAGTTTAACACTTTACAGTGTATATAACTATTTATAATTATCAGCCTGTACATTTGACCAGGTAAATGTCGTATAACGTGAATTGACCATGACTGAAAATTCATAAAATAATTTTTTGTAAAACAGGATAACTTATTAACATTAAATATGAGAAAACCATGTTTCTACAATTCTCATACTGTTTTAAAACACGATTCTAGCAGCTCCTTTTACCGATTAATTCAACGGCTGTGCTTAAACCTTACATTTTAGAAAATAGTAAAAGAATAAATAATTTATCTAAGTAGATAAATCTACTAAAAATGTACAGGTTGTACTTAAAAACAAAGCACATTTTTATCTGAAAAAAAGAAAAGAAAAGAAATCCCTTATTTACACTGTAGATAATGTACCACTAGGGGGCATCACCGAAACAGAGTTTCATTTTAACCAACAACGTTAATCATTATTCATTTTTAATAAGTACATTAAAACGTACTTGAAACATATAATATAAATTGTGTGTGTGTGGGGGGGGGGGGGTATTGTTTTACAGTTGTAGGTCCTGATTAAGCCATAAAAGTCTCACATGAAGTTGTGAGGACCTTCCATTGAAATAGTTGTAAATGAAGCTACTTAATGCTCTGCTACACCTAAACTTAACTCTTACTTTAACTTCCGTAACCTCAGAGTATCTTGTTTATTTAATTATTTTTAATTAAAAAAAAAGCGAGTATTCGTATCCTTGGGGGGGACATGAGGACATTGAGGACATCTGGTCACCAAAACATTAACAGCTTGACAATATTAACATCCCTCGACCGTATCTAGCTATACAGATCCAGGAATTACGGTTCTGTTGTTCTTAGCTAGCTGTGATTAGGGAAAAAACTTTACAGCTAGCCTGCTAGCTAACCCTCTTGAGGGGAGTTGCTCTTACTCACTCGAGCTAACGCTACATTTTTAGAAATAAATACGTCTGTATAAAATCCATCGATTTAAAAAAAAAAAAAAAATTCACACTTCAGGGTTCTGTAGCGTTTTAGGTTTCAGTCTGTAAAAGGAAATTGTCCCCCGCTCAATATATTCATCTTGGTCTGGACCGCGGAATATGATGCTAAATTCGTGGAGACGGCTTTTTTTTCTCTAACGGATACTTCAAGTACCAGTTTAATAACACAAGCTATAGCAATAGCTAGCTCTCTAAGTGCAGCAGTAATCAGTTAAGTGATTAGCTTTAACGTTAGGCATTAACGCGACCATTCTTGCACTTCGGCTAACATTACACAGCTAGCCCAGTTCGCTGGCGATCTAGATAAGGTTAACTAAGCAATTTTATTGTGCGGGTAAAACTAGCGGCTTGCTAACGTTTGGTTTGTTTCATAAAATTCTGCTTCAAGCGTTTAATAGGAAATGATGATTAGCTTGGCTAATCATGGTTTCTTCATCAGACTCTCCTGTGTGTGTGTGTGTGTGTGTGTGTGTGTGTTTGTGTGTGTGTGTATGTGTGTGTGACTTTATCGTGTCCTTTAACTGTCCCTCTAATTACATCTCCTTATTTATTTGCTGGAAGGCGGCTGCTTTGCGGCTCTATTTCTGTCTCTCTGTTCGGCTTTCCTGTGTGTGTGTGTGTGTGTGTGTGTGTGTGTGTGTGTGTGTGTGTGTGTTGAGAGCAATAAGTGCTGAGGCAACGTAATGCAATAGCAGTAAGAGAAATGGCACTCAGGGTAACCACAGAGAGCAGAAGGTTAAGACAGTGAGAGACAGACACATGGAAAGATGAAGAGACAGAGAGAGAGAGAGAGCAAGAGACTTTACTAATTCTGTTTTTGACGCACCCTCATCGTCTTCCCTTCACTATTTCACCTTGGACGCCATCTTAAAGGTCATTCCATTACTTTATCATATCAAGTGAACTGCATTCGATTTCGCACCAGTAGGTCCGAGGCGCTGACTCACGAGAAGTATTTACCCAGAAGTCTTTGCTTTGAAGCTGTTTGTGAGGAAACACAGTAAATAATTAAATAAGAGAGAGAGAGAATAGATATAGCCTATATATAGATAGCAACTAACGTAACTTTATTTCCTTGTTCTGCTAGCAAGTTAGCTAGCTATCTAAATCAATATCACGTTGCTAACTGCTAGATAACAAGCTAACTTGGTTCGTTTATTCTGTTCGCTAGTTAGCATGCAAGCTACAATCTTCGAGTCAAATGGTAGATAAGAAAATAAACGAGCGTTATTATTACCTCGATCTGCTACCAACAGTAGTTAGCATCATTGTGTTCGGTTAAATAAATGATGTATTACGTTGCCATTGCCACAAGCTCGCGATAACAACTAAGCTAATTTCGTCACTTCAGGCTGTTAGCTAGCTAGCTAGCACTTTAACGATTCAGAGGTGTTTTAAAGTAAAATCTACTTTTTTATCAAAAATCAGAAACGTATAGGGCTTTGGTTCGTGCGTTTCTATTTCAGAGTTAGCAATTGCGATGGCAGTCTGCGGCCGCTGGACGAAAAGGAGCGACTCATGGCGTGAAAACTGATACTGATTCAGTCATGCTAGTGAATCATTTGCGAATGAAACATGTCTGACATTCTACCAGTTGTGGCTACAACTAGACCACAACTCTAGTTGTATACGACGAAGTACGAGGTAGCTGAATGTATGAATACCGATATACAAAGAGTGTCCACATGACATTTGCGTTACAGAATTACAAAACAATCGCATGTAATGCATGTTACAATCACAAGAGTTTTAACACTGCTAAGCCACAAGTCCACTAAAAAAAAAAAAGCCACTGATGTGATTGAGAACTCTCAGCTTGACAGTTATTGAACTTCCAGATCTCTCTCGCTCTCTTGCTTTCTCTCACTCTCGCTCGCTCTCTCTTTCTGGCTTTGTGATTTGAAAGCATGTTAAGCGGGAGCTTTGAAGAGGTTGAAAGCTTGTCAGATTACTCTCTCTCTCTCTCTCTCTCTCTCTCTCTCTCTCTCTCACCACTCCTCTCATCTTTCCTCAGAGATTCGATCAGGTCTCTGTGAGCCAGTGGATGAATTCTGCCTGAATGATTTCTGAAGCACTGACAGCTTGACTACCCAGCTTGCTCGTTTTCTTTCCCCTTAGCCATTTTTTTCCCACCTCCACTGATGTGGGACTGTAAAAATATAAAACAATCGATCGCTTCTATTCCATCCATCCATCCATCCATCCTTCCATCTTCTACCGCTTACTCCTTTTCAGGGTCACAGAGAACCTGGAGCCTATCCCAGGGAGCATCGGGCACAGGGCGGGATACACCCTGGACAGGGTGCCAATCCATCGCAGGGCACAATCACATACACATTCATACACTACAGACACTTTAGACACACCAATCAGCCTACCATGCAAGTCTTTGGACTGGGGGAGGAAACCGGAGTACCCAGAGGAAACCCCCACAGCACGGGGAGAACATGCAAACTCCGCACACACATGGCCCCGGCAGGACTCAAACCCTGGACCCATCAGACGAACGTGCTAACCACTAAGCCACCGTGCGCCCCGATCGCTTCTATTTTGCCACCAAATTTCTGCAGGTCTACAACCGAGGACAGGTTATGTTTATATCTGGGGGAAGGCGGTGCCATTTTGTCACATGAACATTTTCTAGTTCTTGAAGTAATTCAATTACACACACATAAACTGAGCTGTGACAATAGACAATATCTGATCGTTCAGTTTATCCAATAAATCATGGCCATGTTTTGTTAAAGGTGTCACGCCACATTATTTACCTTTAGCTAGTTAACATTAGGCGACTATTACATCTTGTTTTCCTGAACTTACATTAGAAAAATGTCCGTTCGTCACCTCCTAGCATTTATTTCTTATTCTTTTAGTTAGCAATCTTTATAGATTCACATTTTAGCCAATTGCACCTCGATCCGTTTGCACATCGTTTGGGAATAAAAGTATCTGCGAAGTGACCAAATTGAAAATATTCACCTCTGGGATTCGGCCCTGGATGGTAAGACATTGCTTTTAAAATGCAAAACAAAAGCAACAAAACATCACCTAATTGTTTGGTTCTTTAACCGGTGGAAATGAAGCGAAGTTCTGCTGATTTCCCCGAATGGTGGCAGGTCAAATTTTTGCAGTAGATTTTGTAGTAATGCTAAATTCTCCTAGCAAACTACCGTAATTGCTGGAGTAGCAGGTCGACTCGTGAAAATCTAAAATATGGCTTGAAAATAAAAAAGCTAACACGCAAAAATGCAATAAAAATCCGTCCACGTGTATTTCTAAGCACCTTTTAAAATGTTTTTTTTTTTTTTTTTTTTTTACATATCAGTTTTAATTAAATAAATAATAATAAAAAAAGATTTCCGGTATGTATGCTAGGATATACATAGGCTCTGTGTGTGTGTGTTTGTGTGCATGCGCAAGTTTTAACGTCATCTTTACAGGCTGTCAACAGAAGTGTTAAGTATCCACGAGACATGATATAGTGTCAGCGTCACGCTTACACTCTATACATCATCGCATTCTCTCATTCACATGTACACCAAACGCTCGCACTATGCGCGGAATCCAAATCGACGGAATTTTAATCTGTCCGATTGTCCGGGCTCAAACTTTATTTATATAATAATATTTGAGTTCCAGCCTGAGCCTCGGGTTACTGTCTGTCTGTACGGAACGTGGGTTTCCTCCTTAAAAACATGGAGACTCTACAAACTGGTGACTCTAAATATCCCCTACGTGTAAGAGTGTGTGTGTGTGTGTGTGTGGTGTTCTATGATTTATACTGGCGTCCCCATCCAGGATGTATTCCTGCCTCATGCTGTTGCCTCTGATGATGATGATGATGATGACACCTAATATTAATTCCTTTAGTATCCTTCACTCATCTCGTTAAGCATTATTTGTCCCCGTCGAGGGACTCATCCGGAACGAAGAAATCTTTTGATAAACGATGAAATAAAAGCTGAGGAAAACACAAGAAACGTCAGAGATGGTCAGAGTAGGAGGTCAAGCAGTAGCTGATTATTAATAGTTCAATTCGCGAGGAGAGATCCAATCCCACACACACACACACACACACACACACACACACACCATTCCTCCCACCTTACGCCGCGATCCAACTTCTCCTGAAATAGACTCTGTATATAAGACTCGAAGCCGATCTCCGTTTCTTACCTTCGTCCCCCTCTCTCTTCTCCTCTCACGCTCCTTTCATCTGTCTCCTTCTGTCTCTGAGGCTTCCTTCATTCCCGTGTCCCTTCTTTCACACAGGTAAGCCAGGAGGTGCGCTAACTTTTCGATTAAACGCAATGTCCAGTAATGTTTCCACGGGCAATTAATCCACCCGACGGGTTAAAGGTTTATCAAATGGAATGATCTGGCAGGTAATAAAATAACGCTGGAAGATAAACCCCAAATGTTAACCTCTTTTAAACGTGCCACTTCCACTTTCCACAACTCTTACTAGGAAAACGCACCTAAACTTCGGAATTTGGAAACTCAGGAAGACGTCCCCACGTGCTGTCGTATCCACATGGCTTCTCACATGGCCAACTTCCGTGTTAAGTTAAACGCAGAATAATATGCAACTTATCAAAAAAAAATAGCTTGGATCTCAGGAGCGACAACAAGTTAGGACTTCTTTTCCGAATTTGTATAGCCTTATGTTCTTAACTTCTTCACTTTAAACTAATTCGACAGCTGGCTAGCTTTCCAACCGGATAACGTTAACTGACAGATGACTAGCTAGCAGAGGAACGCAATGCAGTCAGGTTTACTGTGTTCATCTGGAGCAGTTATCCAGAAACGGGTTCGGATGGTGATTCGGGTGAATCCTGCTACAGAAGTCTACACAGATGTGTTCTCGAGCCAGACGTCCAGATTTTGTAAGAAATATTTGACATGGTGGGCAAGAACCGCTTACTCTGACAAGAAGAGATCGTTTGACTGACATCACAAATGGCCAACCGTGTTTATTCGCCACCGACAAAACTGGTCAGTCAAGATTCTGAAGCTTGTGGCCAGAAAAGAGTTTAACAGACATCAGACTCTCCATGAGCTTCAGGGTCTCAGAGACTAAGAGTGATGTTGACAAGTGTTTAGGCTTACAAGGGCTCATTAAAAGCCAACGTTATTGTATTGAAGGTATAAAAATAATAGAACATTGCTCAGGATTGTGAGTCCATGATTGTGATGCACGATATAGCCAAAAGTTTGTGGACACCTGACCATCACACCCCCCCAAAGCGAGCTCCATGAAGACATAAAGAAGAACTTGAGTGTCCTGCACCGAGCCCTTGACGTTAAACCTACTGAACTGGACCACTGACTGCACCCCAGACGTCGGTGCCCGATCTCACGAATGCTCTTGTGGCTGAACGACCACAAATCCCCGCAGCCACGTTCCGAAATCCAGTAGAAAGCCTTCCCAGAAGAGTGGGGGTTATTATAACAGCAAAGGAGGACTAAATCTGGAATGGGATACTCAATATGGGTGTGATGGTCAGGTGTCCACAAACTTTTGGCTTTATAGCGTATAGTCCGTTTTAGAAGAAATGTATCCAGAACTCCGCTTGCCAATTTGTCAACGAAAGCTCAGAAAGCCTCCTTGTCAGATTTGAACTTGATGGAACGAGTGCAGCTGCGTAAATTGTTGGCGTTGATTTACAGAGCCGTGTTGAGCATGTCATCACCTTCAACCGAGAAAAACGAGTCATTTCGAAAACATGATGCCTTTGATAATAGTATATGACTTGGCATCCCGAAGGATACCTAATACACCGTGCAGACTCCTAAGGGAGGGGAAGTGTCCCTAAACCTGGCACTGGGTTCGGTTGTATACACCGTCAGTCACTGTATAATAAACCTACAACGCAACTTTTTTCACAGAACGAGTGACTGTTTTAAAAACCAGCGTCAATCAGATTTCTTTCTTTGACCGTATGATGTCATTCTGATATATATATCGTCACTTCGTGGTTACTATAGAGACCCGATCCATGCGGTCAGCTTGAAGTCATAAAACCTTTACGTCAACGTGACGCATGCGAGACGCATGTTCCAGGATCGACATCCCATCGTAGCGCGTGCCCGTGACTCCTCCCACTCCCACTATAGAGCTGCTTGGAAACGCACTAGTCGCTTCAAAACCGGTGCCGGTGTGAGTATTTCAGAGACGCCTGGGATTTTCCCCCACGCCAATCGCTAGAATCGATGTGGAAAAACATCAGTGAGGAGCTGGAAATGCGTTGCTGATGAGAGAGCGAAGAGTAGAATGGCCAGACTTGTGAGAGCTCACAGAAACTCGAATAACCACTCTTTACAATCGTGGTGAGCAGAAAAGCATCTCAGACCGCGCAACACTTTCAACCTTGAGGCACATGGAGCTTTAAAATCTTCAGTTGGGGTGAGACTGGGCTCACTGTAGCCTTAGATTCCTGTTCTTGGCTGACAGGAGTGCAACCTGATGATGGTTCATTTAAATATATTTCAGGTTCATCCCAGGATTTGTCTAACTTCCTAACATGTGTGTGTGTGTACATTGCCTAAAGTGTTTGGATATCCCCCCCTCCTGCCCGAATGTCGTGATCCTCTTATGAAATTCTACACTGCTGAATGAGTTCGGTGACATTTCAAGTGTGAGTGCAGTAGCTCTCTCAGGAATACCATTGCTCCTCCTTGAGGGTGCAATCCCAAGACACACACACACACACACACACACACACACACACACACCAAACCTAGCGAGTGTAGCCTCCTGTGCTGATTATATTTTGGTTCAGTTATAGGCTCAAACAATCCAAGTTTGACTTGAGTTGTTCGAGTGGCGTAGCTGATGGGGGTCTCAGACAGTGGGCTGTCAATCAAGCATAGTTATTAGACTATGAAGCCACACCCAAACCAGACAGTTTTCAGATCAGTTTGATCAGCAAATGCAGAGAGTATGTATAACACCTGTACAACTAAAACCATCTAGAGACGAACTGGACACGCCCAGTGTGACATTCTACAATTTTGGGAATTACAGTACTCCTAAAAAAAAAAAAAAATCCCAAAGATAGACAGATTTTCAATCCATGATTTCCTCAATGTAATGTAAAGTAAATGCCCAATGATCTGTCATGGTAAAGTTTCTGAGCCAATCAGAGTGACCCGTTTCGCTATTGGTCAGTGGGATTCTTGGCACCAGGTTGTCATTGCTGACCGTGAGGCGGAGCTTAACCGTGTTTTTACTGGTAAATTTTAGCATTCAACATGTCTATATAATGACGTTTTGGACATTTTGAGTCGCAGTATACACTACACAACACACACACGTCAATCTGAGGAGTCGTTTTCGCTAATATTTTGCTCTCTTTTTCCTCGGCAGCCAAGATGGCGATGCAAGACTTACTCAAAGCTGATAACATCAAGGCGGCCCTGGACACATTCAAAGGTTTCTACTTAACATATTCGAACAAGCAAAGTGCGCTATCAGAAATGATGCTAAGTTTAATTATGGGTTGTGCAAGGATGTGAGGGTATTAGTCAGTATGGTGGAACTCGGGGTAAGGTGCAGTTACGCCATGACACGTCTGAGGGAAATGACAGCGGAGTCTCTCACTGTCACTGTACCTCTAGATCTAAAGGAAGAACATGATGGCTAGCTAGCTCCATCATCAGCCTCTCTCATTAGCTAGATTGAAGTCTATAGTGCCCAGTTGCCTAGCAACACTGTTCGCAAGACCATGACTATGTGATAGTATCATGTGTTTAACTTTGAATTCTACGAAGTTTCATGTTTGTGTGTGTGTGTGTGTGTGTGTGTGTGTGTGTGTGTGTGTGTGTGTGGCTGTCTAGCCGCCGACTCCTTTGACCATAAGAAGTTCTTCGAGCTGGTTGGTCTGAAGGCCATGTCTGCAGAGGATGTTAAGAAGGTCTTCAGAGTCCTGGACGTCGATGCCAGTGGCTTCATCGAGGAAGACGAGCTCAAGTGAGACACACAAGCAAACACACACACACACACACACACACACACACACACACACACACACACAGGGTACTGAATGCTGTGGTTGTGTGTGTCAGGTTCGTGCTGAAGGGCTTTTCCAAAGACGGCAGAGATCTGACCGATAAGGAGACCAAAGCCTTCCTCACTGCCGCCGACAAGGACGGAGACGGCAAGATCGGCATCGACGGTGAGAGACAGAGAGACACAGAGAGCGAGACTAGGAGAGGCAGACACAGGCAGACAATAATAAACACACAAACAAATACACAAAAGACAGAGACAGACACTCAGAGACAGACAGAAAGAGACAGACACACATACAGCAACAGATACAGGGTGACAGACAGACAGGTAAAGACAGACATACAGAGACAAAACGAAAGAGACAGACAGGTAGAGACAGATACACAGAGACAGACAGGTAGAGACAGATACACAGAGACAGACAGAGTCTGACAATCACAGATAAATAAACAAAGAAGACAAATACAGACAGAGAGAGAAAGACATGAAGAGACAGACACATGGAGACAAATAGAAAAACAGCATGAGAGAGAGAAGCAGACAGAGAGCCAGGCAGAGACAAAGACATGTCAAAGAGACAGAGAGACAGAAAAGGTCAAATAAATACCACTGTGTGATCTGTTTTCTTTCAGAGTTTCAAGCCATCGTGCACCAGTAAACGGAAAAACATCTGGCAACCCGAAACACGTCCTCCTGTCCTCCTGTCCCTCACTCTGTCCCTCTGTCCCTCTATTTATTTACGTTTTTTATACAGAAAACACCCACATCACCTGCCGGGAATCCTGCTTTCTGTTTTTCACACCTTTTCCCATCACTCTCTCCACCATTCTGTTCTTACTCTTCTTTTTTCTGTTTCTCCGCCCCGCCCTGTCCCTCCCAACCCTCTCCCTCGCTCCCTCGGATAGAGCCGACGATGAGCAAAAAAAACAAAAAAACAAAATCAAAGACGACAAAGCGTGACGACAAAGCTGTGAAAAAAGAAAAGAGAGAAAAATGAAAAACCGAGAGAGAAATAAAGTGAAGTCTTGCCTTGAACTCAAAACATCTGGACTTGTCATTTCTCACATTTTGTGTTACATTAGCCTTGTAGCTCTGCTACAACATCTGGATATCAAACAAAAATATCAAAACACAGTCGAATGTAACGTTTAACCCAAGTTATCGATTTATACATTATTTATTTATTAATATTTTTAGTCATACTACAACACTAAGCATATAATAACATCTAAGAATATATCATACGTTTTCATGTTGCGATGTATTTGTCTTAACGCTAACGGCGTGAAAGCGAAGATGCACCTACGTACAACGCTCTCCGAAGTGAGCGTTTCGGAACCGCAGTGCCTCAATGTGTTCGGAGGAGAACACTCAGCACGTAATCTACACTACATCACAGAATAAACACACGACACTCTTAACTAAACACACTTAGAGGAGGCGAGATCAGACAAAACACACACTCGCACACACTTCCCGCTGTCTAAATTCACTTCACTGAAACGTCTCCCCGTTGAATATAACGAGGGTGTGGTTAATCTTGTTTCCCCCCCCCCCCACCAATCACAAGGCTGATGTCTGATGTCGCTATTCTCCTCCCACTCAGCATTTATCATAAGTTTGCATTCAGATCTAATCTAATCTCGGTAGGAAATGAATCTAGCTAGCAATAGCTACTCTAGCTGGTCGAGGCTAACATAGTTAGTAAAAGCTAATCTTGGAAGACAAATATAGCATAGCAACAGCTAGCTTAAGGACTAAAAGCTAACCTAGCAAGCACAAACTAATCTTGGAAGACTGCTAAGCAATTTAAATGCGGAGTAAAAGTTAACCTAGTGATCGAAAATCTAATCTCAAATGAATTACGAGCTAGCAAAAGCGACGTAATAGCTGAGGAATTTGTAGTATGGTCAGTTTGGACACGCCCATTTAGGCTAGTCAGTAGGTGTTTGTTTGTTTGGTGTGGGATTTATGGAATTACGCCACTTTTTATGAAATAAAACTGGAAGAAGGATCCCAGACGTAATTCTCTGCCTCGTCTCGTGTCAAGCGCTCGAATTTTCCATTGTTCCGAAGCAGATCGTGTCGTGGTGGGAGTCCCGTGGCCGATCAGAGCGGCCGCTTTCGCCTGCTGTGATTGGTCAGTGGATTCTCGGTGCCGATCTGTCGTTGGTCACCGTGGGGCGGAGCTTCACCGTGGCGAAAGGATTCGATCCCCTATGGCGCAACAAGACAAAACAAGCGCTCAGGGAAACCCAAACTCTATCGAGAAAAAGAAATATTTATAGAAATAAACGATAACGATATTTTCACTTGTTCGGTTTGAGAAGGGGAGAGCGACAATATTAGCAGTCGACCGACTGATCAGATGTTGGGGCTGATACAAGCATTTTTAGGTAAACCGATCAGCACGGGCGATTAATAAAAGTGCTCGAGCTGCCTCTTTTGTCTGCCTCGGTCGCCTCATACTGCCTTTAAATGCAATGAGACACCTCAGAAAAAAACACGAGGATAGGAGTTACTTGAGAACTAGACAGTTACCTGAGCACTAGACGGTACGCAGGTTAGAGTTTACCTGGGAAACAAGGGGTGCTCTGGCAGCTGCCTGTGAGGGTTCGGCCTCTGAGGAAGAATAACAGCCAAAAAAAACAAATGACGTAACAAATCTTCATCGCAAATCAGACCTTACAGATCGTCAAACCAGAACTCACCTGTACGATCAGCTCCGTCTTTCTCTCAGGAACGGCGTAACCAGTCATGCTCTCAAAGTGAGACTCCGCCCTCCTGTCGAGGAGCGGCGAGACCGGGCGGAAATCCCCCGACACTCTCCGAACGGGCAGCGCCGGGGGCGGGATCTCGCCGTAGCTCTGACTCGCCTTCGCCTCGTACGCCGACTCCGCCTTCCTGTCGAGAAGCGGCGAGACGGTACGGAGGTCGTTGGAGCCTCTGTGAAGGGGCGGGATCTCGCCGTAGTTTCTACCGTCGACAGATTCTGACTGGCTTGTCGGCTCCAGCAGGTTGTTTCGGGGAGCCGCGCTGCTTTAAAAGAGCACAAGGTCAGCAGAAAGGTCACGCGGTTTGCCGTTTCAAATGGCACGACGGAAATATCGGTGAGCACATGCGGTCCGAAATAGACAGACGTGGACCGATTCCCACCTCGAGCTCGAGGACGAGACGAGATCTTCTACAGGAGCGACGTACGACGCAGGAAACCAGCCCTGCCTGCAAGGCGGCAATGATCCGTTTATTCGTCAGTTTTAATATCAGGAGTATAAATAATCTACGGAATATATTCACACGATAGTGTTGTTTTTACTCTCATTAACCTAGTAACAGTAGTACTAATAATGACATCAATTCCGGTAGTCTGGACTCTCTCACCGCAGGCTGGCGTCATGGCGACCGTACATCCAGCCGTTGCGTGGCTCGGGTACGAGCAGCACGAGCGTGTCACCACGAGAGAACGGGAGCAGAACTGGGTTTGAGGAGGCAGGGTGAGAGACGAGCGCCCTGACTGACTGACCTCCGCCGATGCCCGGGGACTCGCTCACCGAGCCAGACCGAGAGCGCGCCTGGAGCGGAGATGGGGCTGGAGAGAGAGAGAGTGACAGAGAGGCAAAGAGATTAAACATAAAAGAACGACAGGTTCAAGAACCACAGCGTGAACAGGTTCACCACCTAATTGACACCCTTTCGTTTGAAAAGCAAAAAAAAAAAGCGAGGTCGTGCTTACCTCTAGACGGCACCCTGCCCAACTGGTGGTCTTGCCCATGCCAGCCCTCGTCCCTGTCTCCAGGCTGGAGTAGAGAACTCACTGCGGCCCTCAACTGAGAGAGAGAGAGAGAGAGAGAGAGAGAGAGAGAGAGAGAGAGAGAGAGATGTGGCAGTACCAATAACTGTTTTGGTTTCAGAAATACGGTTTTCTTAACGAGTGTGAGTGGGCTTGATCACATGTAACACAAAAGAGCGCTGTGTTATTGACGTGTTAGTTGAGTGTGTTGATGGTGTTAAGGTCCTCGCAACAGCATTAATGAGGTGCAGTGTCTCACGTGTGTGTCCTGTTCTAACGGCGTGGGAGTGCGTGACCTGGAGCTCTTGCTCTCGTTCACTCGCTCTTTCCATCCCTCAGCTTTCTGCTGCAGAGACGCCCCTGTCTGACCACACACACACACACACACACACACACACACACACACACACACACACACACACCATAGATTGGCTTAGAGAGAAAACTGTGTGTACCTTGAAGATAAGGTTGTGTGTGTGTGTGTGTACTTTGTTAAAGGAGCAGAACCATCAAAAAAGTAACATAAACGACTTTAGTACTGATGACTCAGGTTTTAGTACTGATAACGCAAGCTGAAGGATTTCAGTACTTTTAACTCGGCGTTTAGAATCGGACTTGAGTACTGAAAAATTCAATTTAAATAAGTTAATTGTAGTACTGTTAGCTTTGAGTTTACAATCGGACTTTAGTGCTGTTAACATTTAGATTTAGTACTGTTAACTAATCAGACTTTAGTACTGATGACTCAGAATTTACATTTAGATTTAGTACTGTTAACTAATCAGACTTTAGTACTGATAACTCAGAATTTACAATTAGATTTAGTACTGTTAACTAATCAGACTTTAGTACTGATGACTCAGAATTTACATTTAGATTTTGTACTGTTAACTAATCAGACTTTAGTACTGATGACTCAGAATTTACAATTAGATTTAGTACTGTTAACTAATCAGACTTTAGTACTGATGACTCAGAATTTACATTTAGATTTAGTACTGTTAACTAATCAGACTTTAGTACTGATGACTCAGAATTTACAATTAGATTTAGTACTGTTAACTAATCAGACTTTAGTACTGATGACTCAGATTTTACAATTAGATTTAGTACTGTTAACTAATCAGACTTTAGTACTGATGACTCAGAATTTACAATTAGATTTAGTACTGTTAACTAATCAGACTTTAGTACTGATGACTCAGAATTTACAATTAGATTTAGTACTGTTAACTAATCAGACTTTAGTACTGATAACTCAGAGGTTAAATAAGAATTTTAGTACAGTTAACTGAGAGATTATACCTCAGGCAATATTACTGATGAATTATGGCAGGAACTTCAGTACTACTGACTTGCTCTTGGTCTAATATCAATGATTTCAAATATAGACTTGGACTTTAGTACTGATAAGTTCAGTAATAATCACTCGTACTGAGGGCTTTTGATTTAGTACTAATGATGTCTTAAAGGCTTCGTATCTTAGTACTGACTTTAGTACTGATGATAAACTATCATCTGTGACTTGAACTTGGATTCATATGGAAATACTAACGACTCTGTCTTTAGTACGGCTGTGTAAAATAAGGTGTGTGTGTGTGTGTGTGCACCTTGTTGAGGAGGAAGAGCAGAGACTGCGCTAATCCGCAGTGTTTCTCTGTGAGAAAGCGATATCTCCTCTCCTCTTCTCTCAGGATCTCGTACTGGCTCTGTCTCAAATACTGCATGTACTCACTGCCCTCCTACGCACACACACACACACACACACACACACACACACACACACACACACACACACAAAGCCGTTTAGTGCACATACTCCCAGTACTGCTGTACAGAAACAAACTAAAACAAATACATTGAAACTTTACAGAAACCACACACACACACACACACACACACACACACACACACACCAGAGAGTCTCTGTATGCGCCTCGTCTCAGCTGCCTTTCCAGAGATGCTGCCTGATTTCTTACCTCCAGCTCATACACCCTCCTGCTGCCCTACACACACACACACACACACACACATTAGCTGGTCTGATCTATTTTTGGTATTATCTTCACATTTCGTTATGTTTCGTTACACACACACACACACACACACACACACAGTTATTTGCTCTCATAATGAATTATAACGTTATTTATGATAACTCTCACGCCTATGTACTCCTCATCGAGCCTGAGGTTCTTATCCAGGGCCTGCAACACCTCCACGTGGAACCAGTGGAACTGCAGAAACACACATTTGAAATCACGCAATCCGATCAATCATTAGTGACATCACTTTCTATCAAAATGCCTCTTATCTGATGTGTAAAAAAAAATGATCATGAGTCATTTCACCAAATTCTGGCCTTTGAATCAGAACTGGTTCCGATCCAGAGGTCCAAACTGTAGACATCACGTAAAGTTGCACCCAAAAGACGTGCGGAAAAGTGTGTGAAAACGTCACTCACCACTCCTTCCACTTCTGCTGTGAGCTTCCTCTGGGTCTCTGAGATCTGGATCAACACATCGCCTGTCGATCAATTGATTCATCAATGAGACAGACTGTTATAAACTTCAGTCAATCAATCAATCAATCAATCCATCCTGCAATCCAGACTGAATCAAATAGTGCACCACTACTAATTCTTATATTCTATAACTCAGAACACAGCCTTTAAAACAACACAATCAAACAGTTCATTAATTAGGCTGTCAATGAGTCAATCATTCAACCAGTGAATCATTTAAACCAACTGGCAGTTAGTGAATTAATCCGTCAGTCAGTGAATCAATTAGTTAAGCAGGCAGCCAAACAAAGAATGAATCAATAAGTCAATCAATAAATATAATGCACAATAAATCAATGAATCAAACAAGCGGTGAATCAATCAACCAAACGATGAATCATTCGATGACTCAAACCTACCAATTCAATGAATCATGCAGTGAGTCAAACAAGCAATGAGTCAATTCTTGAATCAAACAAGCGGTGAATCAATCAATCAGTTAATCACACAAACATTAAAATAATAAATCAATAAATGAATCCAAAAAACAGTGAATCTATGCTCACATCCATGAATCAAACAAGCAACAAAATGAATCAAGTAATGAATTAAACAAGCGTTGAAGGAATAAATTGATCAATGACTCAAACAAACAATGAATCAATTAGTGAATCAATCAAACAAACAATGAATTAATGAATCATACAAGGAATCAAAAACCAACAAATCAATTAATCGTGCAGTGATTCAAACACGCAATGAATGAATGGATGAATCAATTAATGAAGCAATGAATCAATCGATCACAAATGCAATGAATACATCAATAAATGAATTAATCACACAAACATTACATTAATAAGTCAATAAATTAATGAAACATCCAGTGACTCAATGAATCGATCATTGAATCAAACAAGCAATGAATCAATGGATCGATCAGGGGATAAAACAAGCAATGAATCAATGAATCGATCAGTGAATCAAACAAGCAATGAACCAATTAATTGTTCAATGAATCAGTTAATCAATCAACCACTTGGCCAGGTGACTCAGTAATGAACACAAGAAATATGAATCAATCATTTAAATTCATCAAACTTCACTGTTTTATAAAATTAATGTATCATTTCTAATATTATTTATTAATAAAATATTATAGAGCTGTTTCTCACAAATTCTGAGTCTAATGTGTGTGTGTGTGTGTGTGTGTGTGTTTGAAGGCGTCTGAATTATTCAACCAAAAAGGCAACACCGTCACCTGATCTCTCTCTCTCTCTCTCTCCACAGACACACACACACACACACACACACACACACACACACACACAAACTAATCCTGTAACCTAAACCGATACAACTCAAGATAGACTGATGCAACAAATGTCACATCTGCATAGTGAATGTGTTGATGGCTTTCGCTAGGATGAAGCACACTCACACGCACACACACACACACGCGCGCGCATTCTTTGTCACTTACCAAGTGAACGGGATGAGAGTGTGTGGAGAGCCTGCTCTCCCATCTTCGCCAGTGCACTAAAGTAGGCCTCACTTGTCAACACCAATGCTGGAAGACACACACACACACACACACACACACACACACACACAAAACCCCACACCCTTTGTGTTTGGGACAGAAATAGCTCTAGGCTTTGGCATTGCATTACTGTCAGTGTGAGTGATGATCTTTAGGTGGAGCATCTGGCTATCGAATATACATAAATACATACAGTATGTGTGTGTGTGAAAATGTGTACTGGAGGCTTCACTATAATACACACACTCAAGCTCTCACCTTGAAAAGCTTTGACGTAGCTGTTACCTAAAGTGACCAGCTGTTGGAGCCCGGGGTTAAACTGTTCCATCAGATGCTGACACACACACACACACACCACACAATTAACACGTTATCCATAAACACATCCTGAAAAAACCCCCCACTTTTCCACAATTTTACCGTGGATCAATAACACCACACACTTTATAGGGACCAGCTAAAGAGCCCAAGGACAAGGTTTTATTGGCATCGGCCATGCACACACGCACACACACACGCACTTGCGCACACACACACACACACACACAGTGTTATTGGGACCAGACAAATTTTGTGTAAACAAAAAGCATACACTACTACTACACACACACACACACACACACACACACACACTTACTGCATAGATGCTGAGAGTGGATCGGTGTAGCTGGTCACTATTAGCTCCAGACATTGTGCTACTAAAGACGACATAAGCATGACACACACACACACACACACACACACACACACACACACATTTAGTAAGACATGCATAAAAATACAATTTTAAAGTCTTAAAAGTAAGTGAACAGTACCCTGGAAGTCTCCGGACTGCAGGTCTTGGTCCTGAACACACTAATTATGTTAGTTGTGTGTGTGTGCTTGCGTTTGTGTTCAGTGTTTGAGTGAAGATGCATCTGTAATTGGTCTCTTCGTCTAGCTGTTAGCACCTGGTGCAGAGAGAGAGAGAGAGAGAGAGAGAGAGAGAGAGAGACTATTTGATCCAGGCTCAGGTGCTGAATTATTAACCTGCTCGGCCATCACACCTGAGCAGGTTCAGCTACACCTGATAACGGTACAGAAGCATTCGAGCACAGCACACACACACACACACACACAACAGAATTGAGCTGCTTATACAACCATCTGATACATACTGAACATAACCGCGATCGTGTTCCACACTAGTAACCCGGAAGCTAAAGGTGCCGATCTGTTAAAGTCACCATTGTGTAAAATGAACAACAGTTTGAGATCGCGCTGTATCACGCAAATGCAAAAACGGCTGCTTCTGATTTTCTCAAAATTTTCCTCTAAAATCAAGGCGTAATCACTGATACGGTGAAGTTTTCTGTAAGGAGACGTTTATTTAACATTTATGGGAGGAGACTCCAGTGTGAGCACGTTGTCGCGTTGAGTTTTCCAACACAGAGGAATTTACATCGTGTTTATCGTCTCGTTACTTCCACGAGAGGAAAAAAGAGAACTTGGTGAGGATTGTCATGCATTACTATCATAACGGGGACATGGACAGGCGCACGCAAACATTTTGTGGGGCCCGGCTAAATTTGGTCTTCACAGTGAACCGAAAATATGTACACACACACACACACACACACACACACACACACACACAGGTTTGTTAGGACCAGCCAAATGTCATGCTCACAAAGGGTTAAAAAAAACTGCACAAACACACACCAACAAACACTTTTATTGGGACCAGGCAAATATCAATTTTCTAATTTCACACACACACACACTTTTGTTGGGCAAATTTCATCCTCACAAAGGGTTGAAAAGGTGCATACACATTCTTGCTCAAACACACACACAGGTTTGTTGGGACCAGCTAAATGTCATGCTTACAAAGCGTTAAAAAAAACCCTGCACAAACACGCACCAACAAAAACGTTTATTGGGACCAGCCAAATAGCAATTTTCTAATTTCACACACACACACACACACACTTACATTTAGATTTATTCATTTAGCAGACGCTTTTATCCAAAGCGACTTACAAATGAGAAAATACAATCAAAGCGATATATCAAGCAGAGAACAATACAAGTAGTGCTACCGTACAGGACCCATTAATTGAGTTCCAGAAGAAGCAAAGTACGCAGAGTAGAGGTGTAAGTGCCAGATTAAATTTATTTATTTTATTAGGGGTTGGCTAGGTGTTCACGGAAGAGGTGGGTCTTTAGCTGTTTCTTGAAGATAGTGAGAGATTCTGTGGTCTGGATTGAGGTTGGAAGTTCATTCCACCACTGAGGAACAGTTAGTTTGAATGTTCTTGAAAGGGACCTTGAGCCACGCTGAGCAGGCACTACTACGCGTCGGTCGTTGATTGATCGCAGATTGCGTGAGGGAACGTAAGCCTTCACTTATACACACACAGTTATACATACATACATACATACATACATACATACATACACACAAACACACACACATACACAATTTATTGGGCAAATTTCATCCTCACAAAGGGTTGAACACAAACACACACACAGAGTTTTATAGGGACCAACCAAAATTCATCCTCACAAAGGGTTGAAAACATGCCTACACATTCTTGCTCAAGCGCGCACGCACACACACACACACACACACACACACACACACACACACACACACACAGTTCTCACAAAGAATTCAAAACTTGCACACTCACACACAAAGTTTTATTGGGACCAGCCTAATTTCATCCTCAAAAAGGGTTAAAAGCTGCACACACACACACACACACACACACACACACACACACACACACACAGCGTGATCTACACTTGAGTTTCTGTATTCAAACTGAACTTGATCTGAATTAAAAGTAGAATATAAATAAGACATTAGTAGAAGAAAGTAAGAAGTCTGCACACTGGGAAACAGTCAGGAGCAGTGGTCAGGTTGAACAGAGCGAACTGGTGACACAGCTTCACTTATTAACGCTTTAATGAATTTATAGGTCATATAAATTAGATACTGTGTTCAATACAGAATTAAAACAAATATAAAATCTGTTATCATAAACAACAACGTCAGTGATGAGGAAAGAAATCTTTAAAAAAAAAAGAAGAAAAGAAATAGAGGTAAATACGGTTTTGTGAGTAACCACCACGTTACCTAATGTCCAGATAAATTCAGGTCTCATTGATTTTTTTTTCTTTGCTCGTCAGCATCCAAAACGTCAGGACATAAATGTAAAGTTTGAGATAAAACCTGGATGTGTTAATTCCTAAAATACTTCATTTAAACCCCCGCCCAAATTAAACACACTGTCCCACGACACACTAACAAACAAACAAACAAACGTGCATAAGATTAATGGACCTGTCTGGCCAGGTAAATAGACGTAAACTGACTGTTCAAGTCTGCGTTAAAGGTCCGACTTTGTGCCACTGGATACGAACGTCAAACAAAAACACGAGGCTTTTTTGGTTCGCAAGGCAAAAACGGAGAAATGAAGATCATGCTCGTGAAACTGGATGCGCTTTCTAGCTTCCTTCCGTCAGCACACCAACTTCCGAAAAGCGTGCGGAAATCACGTGAGCTTCGTGACCAGAGAGCAGGATCGCTGGATATCTACTGGTTTAAAGGATTTTGTTTCCATTTCCACAATTGAAGTTAATTAGCCAAGACGTGCTTGTGATAGATACAAGGTTAACATAGCTTAGAAGTAATACAAGTCTACGTTACGCAATATCTGTAAACACACGCAACAAATATTTATATATAGTACTTAAGCAACAGAGTGAAGTTCTGGAAACAAGTTCGTTCCTTGTATCACTTACGTTAGAACAGCTATAAACAGTCGTTTGAGAGAAAAATACACAGATTGACACGTTACTGAATCATCGCAAAATCGAAAAACTTCAAGTTACTCTGTTACCTTCAGCGCTGACACGAGACACCGTCTAACGTGTTAAATAACTGTCTCCTTTCAGAAAACTTCACCGTATTAAAAATTAGACTCGCACGTTATGGTTATACTTCGGTTTTAGATACGTACACTACAAGTCGCTGTGGAGGAGCCGTTACTATGGAAACGATAACGTTTCAGAACGAGTGATTTGCAGCTGTATTAAATGTCAAAGTAAATAAATTCAATTCAATAAATAAAGCGACACTTTCTGGCCAATCGCATTCGAGAATTCAAACAGTGCTGTGTCCTAAACCGTATCGTTAAAGAACCCGACGTGGTACGATGTTCCCCGTTATTATTCGCATCGTGCCTCTAGGATGAAACGAAAGAATCGAAACGGTTGGAAAGCCGTGTCTTGGCCGAGCAGCTACAACATTGAGAAGTTTTCCTAAAACTATTCCTTCAAAACACCAAATCTGCGACGTACTGGCGCATGCAGGTTTGGAGATGTTTTTTTTTTTGCGTCATATGATAAAGTGCAAATTCAAACAAAGCCGAGTGCGTAAAGAGGTCACGATTTCCACGAACGTGGAAATCCCCGTAGACACTGCGTATTACTGACCTGTTCCTCTTCAATTATATAAATATATATAAACATTTACACACACTTTGGTCAGTCTGAGAAACATTAGTAATGGTGGTAGGGTTTCGTGTCAGCGGGTGAACTGTCAAACTTGAATTTTCTGCTGAATGTGCACTGACCAATCACAGTCCCTGATTGAGTACAGGTGATCATGTGACTCCTTTTTAAAAAGGAAACATTTTTTATGTGAATGTATTGACTAAGTAACACTGGGCTGATCTGTTACACACACACACACACGTCTGCAGATATGGTGTGTGTATGCGCTCCTGGTGTTCTCTCTGTCTGTGTGTGTGTGTGTGTGTGTGTGTGTGTGTGTGTGTGTGTGTGTGTGTGTGTCAGGGCTGCAGAAGCTGCTGTGCAAGGGTGTGTATGAGCTCCCGGTTCTCATAGAGGTACATCTGCGTCTCCCACAGCATGTTCACCAGAACGGCGTCGCTCACTTCATCCAGAAGAACCTCGGTGGAGAGCTGAGGACTCATCCTGAGGAGAGAGAGAGCACATATTGAGTACAAGTCTCTGTGTGGAAAATATCACACACACACACACACACACACACACACACACACACACTTCTTACCTGTGATAGTTTATATCTGTCATCTCACACCATGCTCTGGCTCGGTCTACTGCACACCCATCTGAGTCAGTGCACTGCAAAACACACCCACACACACAAAAACCATTAAACTGTGTATAGAACATTATGTCTTTATTTAGGGGAATGTGTGTGTGTGTGTGTGTGTGTGTGTGTGCGCGCGCTTACACAGTCCACCAGCATCTTGCCCAACTCTTTGGCTCCTACAAAGCTCTTAGCCAGCTCCAGAGGGTTCGAGGGTCTAAACACGTCCACAGAGTTTACCGACACCTGCGGAGGTTTCCCAGTACCCAAAGACACCACCACACCCAGACGACACACCTCATCTCCCCGACCCTGAAACACACACATACACACACACACAAATGAGCCAACTGCTACGATAAATAAGGAATAAAACACTCCTCGCTGTGCTGTTATAGAAGTGTGAGAGTGTGTGAGAGAGAGAGAGAGAGAGAGAGAGAGAGAGAGAGAGAGAGAGAGAGAGAGTGTGTGTGTGTGTGTGTGTGTGTGTGTGAGAGAGAGACACCTGAGCCTTCAGTGATTTGTTGTACTGGTGGATCTCAGTCATGGCGTCTAACGTGGGGTTATTGGCCAGCAGCCCGCCGTCCAGGAAGCGCCCCATTGGTCGAAAGTAAGTGGGGGCAGCGCCACTGGACCGGGCCGCACGCCACACGACTTGCTCTGAGAGATAGAGGAAAAAAAAGAAAAGGGAAAAAAAAGAGAGACATAGATAAAGGAACGAAAAGTAAATACATTTTTAAAAAATAATAAAAAATACAAAAAGTGAAGTGTTGATCACGTTCATAGTGTCTTGCTCACTGTGACCCATTTCTCTTCTCTCTCTCTCTCTTATACACACACACACACACACACACACACACACACACACACACACACCTTCATCAGTCACCTTCCTACGCTTTCTGACAGGTTCCTGAGTGTATCCCACTATCAACACATCCTCATCCTCCCAGCCTGCAACAACAAGGACACTGAGAGGCAGAGACCAGCTGAAGGAGGAGGTTGGCTACTAGTGTGTGTGTGTGTGTGTGTTACCTTGTGGGGTGGTGAGGGGTCTGAAAGTGGCCGTGGAAGCATATGGAGGGTCTCGGGGTATAGTAGGAGCGTCGTAATTTCTGAAGATGTGCAACTCCCCGGGGTGTCTGTCTGCTAAAACACTAGTGACCATCACTCTGAGAGAGAGAGAAGCAGACAGACATTGCATCTTCAATCTGTTCTCACCAAAAGATTTACTCTATTTACTGATTTACTCCATATTGGGTATTACGATAAGTGTTTTGCCATATAACCCATCCTAAAACACACACACACACACTCACTTGGGGTGTTGGACCTCAGTCATCTTGGTGTTCTCTCCGAACTCCTGCTTGAGGAAATCCTCCAGCGGCGCCGACTCGTACGGCCTCGAGCCTTTAAACACCTGATCCTTCATCCGGAAATACAGACAGCGCAGGTACTCCATCGATTTACCTACACACACACACACACAGACACACACACACACTTGAGTATACACTCCATCTCTGCTCCAGACATGCTGATGTAATCAAAGTGCTTCTTCGACACCAGATTTTGTCTCGCACGCACGCACACACACACCCACCGTGGGTGACAGCCAGAGCCAGGATGCCGCCAGTGCTGGTTCCGGCCACCCAGTCAAAGAGCTCTCGGACGGGTCGACCCGCTTCTTTCTCCAGCGCGATCAGCATCTGGATCAGGACCAGGCCCTTGATACCTCCTCCGTCCAGACACAGCAATCTGTCCATCCTATACAGACGGACAGAAAGTCCACAACAGCCATAGATGCAAAGGCGTGTGCGCTTATTATCGGTGATGTTCGTCAAATTGCTATTTACACTGAGTGTATGTTTATGTAAACCATCACACCAATATACCGTCCCACCCCTTAACATCAACAACAATAGTAGCAAGTACTGGATTTTTTTGGTGCTACGTACTTTTTGCTCGTCCTGAACCCGTCGACTTCGGCGTACCCTTGGCTCATGGCGGAGATGGCGGCCGCCGCGTGAATCAGTTCGTTAATTCCTGACGGCAAAAAATATTTCTTTTAAATCACACGCTAACGTTACTCTGGTAGACGCCGTGTTTCGTGAACAGCGTGAAGTAAAAGAGAAGCTGAAAGCGAAACATCCAACATGTTCAACATCGCAGTTTGGTTTCATAACGTTATCAATATAAAGAGTGTTTACATAAACAGACACGGGCGTACAGATCGCAAGACAGGATGCAGGAGGACGGAAAGAGTCCAGACACCAGGCAAAGGGAGGAGCTTAGGAGGTGGGGGTGGGGTGGGGTTTTACCTATAGACAGGGGCGGAGGTCTGTTGGTGACGGGGGTTGGGAAGTCGGGGGAGGGCGGGCCACATCGCTCCACCCCGACGCATTGCAGCATCTTCAGCAACACCTTACGGTTGGGGCCTTTCAAGCAAACCAAGGGTCCGAAACATGCACACACACACACACACACGCATGCATGCATCAGGACAGAGTAGGAGAGGGAATGATGGAGGGTGATGTTGGGGGGAGAGAGAGAGAGAGAGAAAGAGAGAGAGTGTTAAATGAATTGAACCCATTTATGCTCAAGCTGGAATAAATTTAAAATGTCATTTAAATACAAAAATAAATGTTATATTTTTGAGCAAAAATGGGTTAATAATTACAATTCTAATGCAATCATGCAAACGTTACGGGTTTAACGTTAAGGGATTAATGTAGGGTTTCCAAGAGTTACCATTAAGTGAAATTCTCCTGGACCTTTTAACAAACCGACTCTAAACAACGTTACACAAATCTACTGATTTTAACGATTTAATGAAAGTAAAAAAATATATAATAATAATAATAATAATAATTTGCAGCTTGGAAACCCGGTGTAACAGCCTACAGTACAAATATCAGGAAGTGAGACCAGTTCCAATACTTACGATCTTAAACAATTACCGTATAAATATAAAATGTACACGGCCAGCTCGAACGTTTCTGAACATGTGCAGGTTTTGTGGTTTTTTTCTTCCAGATTTCTAAGTTGACTTTGATTTGTTTTATTCGAAGTCACTTAAATCAAAATAAATGGAGAGGATTTTAACTTGAGCCCTTTTCCTGAAACCAAAATAGTTCAGAACCCGATTAATCGGCAGTGTACGAATGCAAAACTGACGTCGGGACTCTAGCAAACTTTCAATTTCATTATCGAACACTAATACGATCCGGATTCTGAAACGCGGCGTGTCGTGAGAGCGGTCTGAACAAAGCCGGCTCAACCGTGCCTGATTTTGTCGTCATAGACCAAAATTTATTTATTTATTTAAATCGCACACTGTAAACTCTCTTTTGGCTATCTTAGAAGTTGTCGGCGGCCATTTTGTTGCCATGTGCTTTTGAATTAGTGTTTGATAAAGTAAAAGCAGTGCTTGGTGTTGGACTCAGCCAACGCTTTTGCACACACACACACACACACACACACACACACACACACACACACACACACACACACACAACCCCGTTTCTGTCTGACCCTTGCTGGTGCGTGCTGCGATCAGTCCTGGCGTCTCTCCCAGGTCGTTGTGCATCTCCACGTCAGCTCCGAACACAATGAGCGCTTTTATCAGGTCCATGTGGTCCAGCTGTAGAGGAGGGGAAAAACTTTTTTTTTTTTTTAAACACAATTAATAAAAGAGCTTCTCGCTGAGATCAATTTTTCGCCAAGTTCAACAAGTTTCTCGACAACATCGGGCGACTCTAACGAGGAGAAACCAAAAGGCTTGAGGTCACAGAAAAATTCTAAATGTCCGTTTGGTACAGAGTGCTCATGGCTTCATAATGTGCTTATGTTGCTAGTTGCCTAGCAACACTCCTTAATAATAATAATAATAATAATAATAATAATAATAATAATAATAACAACATTACTGCATTTTCTCTGCTGATGAGGACTGAAGAGCCTTTCTGGCACTGACACACACACAAACACACACACAAGTCAGGTGTACCTTCATGGCTAGATGCAAAGCCGTGTTTCCGTCCTGGCCCTTGATGTTAGGGTCAGCTCCGTGGATGAGCAGCGTCATGGCGGCCTCGTAGCGCCCCCTCTTGGTCAGGATGTGTAACGCACTCTCGCCGGTCTTGCTGAGGTAGTTCGTGCTGCAGCCGTGGTCCAGCAGCAGGCGACTCATCTGCACACAACATGCCAATAAAAAAAAAAAAAAAAAAAAAGAGAGTCACATTGAACTGATGGACAAATGGCAGGTTTAAAAAAATTTTAAAAAGTGTGTGTTGGTTAATCTGCGGAAGTGCCGCTGACTTCTGCAGTCTTGGCCCAGTGGAGAGGGGTTCCGCCGTACACGGGGTCCTCGGCCTGCAGCTGATTAAAATCAGCAGCCAGAATGGCTTCAGCACAGCTGGAGAGAGAAAGAAAGAGAGAGAGAATGAGTGAATGAGTACACTGTGATAAAAGCCCATTTAATATAAAATTAGCTGGACCACTCATTAAAAATTACAAGTTCCGTGTTATTTCTGAGAAGATCACCATGGTAACAGTCACTTTAACCCACGAGCTCAACTACATGACATCTGATTAAATTTTATTTATTTTTTTAAAAGGGCCACTTTGCTGCTTGTTGGCCCACTTCCTATTTACATCCGCTCAAATGCGAGAGACTTTTCAGAACGTCGGCACCGATAGGTTTGATGTATGACGTTTACTTTCATTTTGCGCTGTAACTACGAGTCTAATGCGGCTACCGATAAACAATAACCCAAAACTCTTTTCTAGAAATACATAAATACAAATCTCAGACTTTCTGGACAGCTCTTCCATCCACAGTGAAGACCGGTTGGTAGGCGGGGCCTACGGGGAGAGCGGAGTCATTCCAAGCCATGCTGAGGGAAATGTTTACTCACCCCCTGGCACTGTACTTCATGGCCGTGTGGATCGGGTAGCCGACGCCCCCGACGGTGTCGCAACGAGCCCCGCCTCCCATCAGCGCCCTGGCCGCCTCGGTCTTTCCCAAGCGGCACGCAATGTGTAGCGGCGTCTCTCCAGCGTGGTTCAGCTCGTTCACGCCGGCACACATCTGAGAGCACAGCACCTGAGACGACACAGCGATGTACACATGTTCACAGCCATACAGTGAGATGTCACCATACACACGCCGTTCTAGATGATTCCACGTATCCACGCGGCATCCTTCACTACAAACACAATCAAATTCGTACTCACCTCCACGATGACGGCCGAGTCCTGCTTGGCAGCGCAGTGCATGGGTGTGTCACCGTTCTTATCTCGGATGTCGGTGCGAGCCTGGCATTCCTCTAACAGCTCTCGCACGCAGCCAGTCTCGCCGCGCTCGCAAGCCAGGTGCAGCGGAGTCTGGCCCTGTGCGTCCCGCACGTTCATCTGACTAAAGACACGTCGTTACAACGTCATTTCCAATCACTGCGATAATTGTTAAAAAAAAAAAAAATCATTTATTCAAACTTCACCTCAAAACATGGTTGTGCTTCAGGCAGTCCCGCAGGCCGGTGTCCACAGCAATGTGGGCGGAGCTCCAGTCCGGGTGGTTCCGCAGACAATCTACTATCGGCTGGAGCGTCTCGGGTTTGAGAGGTGGACGGAGGGTTTCGTAAAAGGGGCGGAGCTTGAGGGCGTACTGAGGGAACCAGTTGGCGGCGTCCTCCTCTGACGACACCTGGAACAACCTGAGGTGAGCGCCGGGAAAAAGCATCTGATGAATTCAAAGGCTGATTGAATGTAATTATCTCATCATAGTACATACAGACGCACACACACCCCTGATACACTCCATTCAACATACTGTACAGCATGAACCTGAATTTCAGGTTTCTGACACACTACAGGCAGAATAACCAGGGCGTTCTAGTCAGTTTAGTGCTGATGGAAACTAATTTAGTAAAATCAGCAAAGTAAGATAAAAGTATGAGCACAGCAGCCTTGAGATGGTCGCGGTCCTTGCAGGGACAGCAAAAAAACAACAAACAAACAAACCAGAAGATACGAAAGGTCAAACCTAGTGTTAGAGGAAAAATGAAAAATGTTGTAACACAGACCTCAGTGCCATAACTGGGTTGTCGGGCATGATGAGGACGCAGTCCCAGGCTTGGGAGGAAGTGTCCCTGTACAGCATCACCCTCCCATCCTGCTTCATCTTCACCTTACTCCTGTAGTCCGCCAGCTGGACCTCCCGAACCCGGTATGGGTTGGTGAACACATTGCTCACCGTCCCAATGATGCGGCCCAGGAACTGCATTCTGACCTGAAAGAAAATGATTTACACTGTGACGACTCGTCAAACCCTGGATTTGGGGGTGGAGTCATCCTGGACGAGACATCACGAGACTGCTTGCAGGAAGAGAGAAATGTTTCGTCATGGAATAAAAGCCGATCAGCCTGTAACAAAACCACTGATTTTCCTTTAATTTGTCACCCATGTGCAGCTGCGAGTCACAATTCTAGGGGTCCAAACACTGCTTTGCATAACTGTTACAAAACCTATAAGTCTTTATTTCCAGGCGTTAATCTTGATGCTACAGCTTCGTATTTGCCCCCTTGACAAACAGACAGCAGACGTTCTTCACCTTGTCGTGATGTCGTGTTGTAGATTCCCGTGAATGTAAATTCACTCATTTGTAATCTCAGAGATTATCTGATATGGCTTCACGTATTACAGACATAGCAAAGAATTCCCCTTTAATATGGCTCAAATATTGATCACGTGACTCGGTTGTGTCGGGTCAATGGTCAGGCATTTTACTGTCTTTAGGAACGCTAACCCTGAAGAAGAGATGCGTTATTATGAATCAATTAAAGTGAGTGATATTAAACCTACAATTGCAGGTCAGATGTCCAAATTAAGTTAATAGGCGTTGTTGTAATTATAATAAACAAAAACAAACAAACAGCTGAAACCGAAAGTTCACCAGATATACAGTTAGACAGAGAGAGAGAGAGACACTCCTTTAATGAGTGTGCAACACTAAAGAGCTAGTACAGATTCCGATCATGTTTTCGATATCTGACACACTTATCTACCGTTAAACCAAACGAAACACGTTTAGCTAGCTAGCAAGTTTCATTATGGTCCTAACTGGCCGCGTCCTTGAGGGACACTTGGAAACAAAACCCACTATTAATTATTAATACTTTCACTTTCCGAATAACTCACTAACGTTCAAGCGCGTGACAGCTTTATATCTCGTTAATCTTCTTACCTCGGAGTTAAACCGGCCGCCTCATCCGCTCAAGATTAACCGCTGACGGCTTGAGCTGCTCAGCTCTGCTCTGACTGTCTGCGTTCACGTTTGACAGGACTTCCAGTGCTGCGCGTCAACCAGCCTTGACACACGTAAACGCTTGAGGGACGTGTAGGCGAACCAATGAGATTCACAGAAGACGTCCTGCCTCTGTGTGACTTTAACCAATTAGCGATAAGTGTAGCACAAAACTAAAAGGGGGATGGTTTAGGTTGTGTTTAAAATGGCATACCAGACTTTTCGCGTTATTTTTTTTAATGCTAAGCTAACAGTGTTTGTTTGCCCGGATGATACGCCGGGTTGTGATTTGTCCAAACGGACCCCCTCTTGTGACTTTATAACATTTCACTGTTCATACACATCGATTAAACGACACACTGAAGCGTTATGTTTTTGATGTGTAAATTCTTCGTGCCTTTTTTTTATCCGTTGCTAGGACTACCAAGGGGCGTGACCCGACCTGGAGCACGTGACGCGCTGCTCTGTCTCAGTTCTACTCTCTCGCGCGCGCTCTCTCTCTCCTCGTATGCTCCGATGTCAGGCGTGTGAGTGTGTGTGATTGTGTGTGTATGTGAGTGTGAGTGTGTCGCCGCCGCCCGGACAGCGGGAGGAAAAGAATCGTCCGGAAAATAAAAATAAAAAATAACTAAAAACATGGAACTGACGGCGATAGGGGACCGAGTTTTCGCCGCAGAAGCTATCCTGAAACGCCGCGTGCGAAAGGTGAGGAAGCCGCGCGCGTCATTTTTTTTTCGAGTAGGCGCGCGCTGCTTTAAAAAAAAAAAGGCGGGGGGGAGAGAGAGAGAACCGAAGCGGCTCGCGCCGAACAGCGATACCGAAAAGAGCCCCTTTAACGAGAGGGGGAGGGACGGAGGAAGAGAGGGAGGCCTAGTTTGGCAAATATTCCCCAGCCTTACGCGTAGCAATGAAAATGCAAACGAATTATAATCATAATCCTACTACAAGAAACAGCGCGAGCGGGCTAGATGCTTTGAAGCTCAGCGCGTGCATGGATGCATGGTTTTTTGCGTCCTGAAAAAAACAACAAATGTGTGGGCTGTTGAAGAGCGAACAAAGTGCACAGCATGCAGCCATATCAAAACCAGAATTCGTGTATGACTCCTAAAGCAGCGAGCTGCAATGTGCATGACCAAGCTCGAAAATGTGACCTTGTTGAGCCATTGATTTAGCTCAAACCAAATCACACACTCACACACACACACACACACATATATATATATATATATATATATATATATAATGTATGTATATGTGTGTGTGTATATATGTATATATGTACACAGTGTTGCATCACTAACAATACAAGTCGTTCAAACCAGTAGTGTGCACATGCCTAATTTCTGCATTTTTACATGCTTATTGCATTATCCTAGGAAAAGATTTTTTTTAAATGTACACAATGTTCCTTTAACTGCATATGATGTGGAAAGTCTGCCATCCAAAATCTTATATATATGTGTGTGTGTGTTAAACTATGAAAACATTTTTTAATGCATAATCTGCATAACCTTCAGCTTTGGTGCAATTCCTCCTTTATAGGTTTGTACCAGACTATACTAATAAATACGAAAACACCAGTCGTTTTAGTTCGTCCAAGATGGCCACCCTCGTTAACGACACATCAAAACCGCATACTTGCCTACCGTATAGTAGGCGAAAAGCAGTACGCCATAGGGGTATTCTGTCCGAAAACAGTAGGCAAGAAATACCCGGATGGCGTACTGCTTCCGGCGAGATTTTGCGATCCCATGATGCAACGGGACTGGTACGGACAAGCTCAGAAAAAGAGCGAGGGGGAAAAAACTGCAGAAGACAGTGTCGGCTCTTTTGAAGTATTCAACCTTGGTTAAACAGGACTTGTTTAACAATGCTCGAATTAATTGTTAACTTTGTTTGGTCCCAGGATGATCGGTTATCCAGTCTAAGGTTGGAAAAGATTTTGGATGAGATGACTTGTTTGAAACTTTTGGAACTTGTGGAATTTTTTTTTTGGCTAAACTGTTCCTCTGACAAGAGTAACTCCGAGTAGCTATCAGTTGTTTTTTTGTTTTGTTTGTTTCTCTAGGGCAACATCGAGTATCTGGTGAAATGGAAAGGATGGGCGCTGAAGTAAGTTGAAACTGGAGATGAATTTGCCGTGTCGTGAACAACATTATTTTTTATTCTCGCAGCCGTCTGCGTTTAAAGGCAAGTTTCACCTCTAACGCTGTTGTTCCAACGATCGGGCTTAATTTGCAGGCACAGCACATGGGAACCCGAGGAGAACATCCTGGACGATCGGCTCATCGCGGTGTTTGAGCAGAAGTAGGTTCACGATGATCGTTCTCGTTATAACATAAAATACAAGACCTGTTCCACGATCGGTTCTCGTCCTCTTAATCACGCCCCTGGTCCCATACCACTGCTTCTTTCATTTCAATTTCAGTTATTTTCCTACCCCAAGTCAGTTTATGCTTTGTTGTGACTAAGTACAGAAATAAGCTGCTTTCACGCTCTCCGAGCGCAATATTCCAAAGCTGCAGCGGAAGCAAACCGTCTCCTTCACGCCAAAGTGCAACCAAGTTTTATTTCATCTGTATTACTGGTAATCATAAATCTAATCTAGAGAGTAAGCTAGGCTAGTTAGCCAATACTAGCCGTGACTGGTTAGAACATCCCAGTTTGAAAGTTCTTATTAAAAGTCAGCAAATTGTACTTTGTGTGCACAGTTTATTAAAAGGATATCCAAAAACTGCTTGAACAGGTGGTCTGATTGTTATGGCTTCACGGTGATGTAATGTTATCCTAATGCCATCCACCCCCCCCCCCCCCCCATTTCTGTACAGGGAACGAGACCAAGAGCTCTACGGCCCAAAGAAGCGGGGACCTAAACCAAAAAACTTCGTGCTCAAGGTTAGAATTTCTCTCCGTTCCGCCTCATCGCTCTTTACTCTGAATGGAAAGAAGGTTTAGGCGCCCGTCCTGGCCTGCGTTTCCCAACCCATGCAGAATAACCATCATTATTACAAGGCAAATAGTGTAATAAACTCTGCTGGTGATTTTAGGCCATGAAGGTTTTTGGGATGTTTCCTTGACGTTGGCTCGAACTTGCTGGCCGGGGCAATTCGCAAGTTGTTTTCATGACAAGCGTACACACGAGGAAAATTATAAGAGATGGCAGATAGTCAGAGACGAAGGAGAATGTGTATAAACGCCAGATCAGTCCAGTGGGATCAGTAACGCTGGTCTACGGGAATGATAAACTCCAGAGAAACCTGGAGAAGGTTCAACATCAACATCCAAAGTCAATTTTTTTTCTAAAGACATTTTGATTAGGGATTTTTTTTTCCCCCCTTCCAAACAGTAAAGTTAAAAGACATAGTGGTGGCAGAGTTTTACAAATTTCTCCCCCTGTAAAGCACTTAAGCACCTAGAAAGTTCACCAATGTACATCATATACACTCTTAGACAAAATGTTTGCACTGTTAAAAGTTCTATGTAGAATCCTACAACAAAGGGTTGTTGATTTTCAGAACAAGTTCCAAGTAGAACCCCCTTAGAAAGATAAAGAACCAGGAACCAGTATGACATGGTTAGAGTGTGGATAAATCTGATCTAAAACAATGACTAATATTATTAATATAATGATTTTATTTGATTTAAAGTAAGCACGTATAGTACACGTTTAGGTTATTTAAACGTAGGTAATATGCTTCCTCCCCCAGGCACGTGCTCAAGCAGGTGAGACGTCGTCCCGTGGCTCCAGTACTCGTCGTGCCCCTCCGTGCACTTCCTCCTCGTCGCCAGTTCCTCCTAACCCTCCTTCTTCGTCATCCCTGGCACCTACGCCCAGGTTGCACTCTCTGGCTGCCTCACACAAGCTCAAGAAAGACATCCATCGCTGCCACCGCATGTCCCGCCGACCTTTGCCTCGACCCGATCCCTTAGCAAACCCAGACGGTTCCTCCTTCGTCTCCCGCCTGCCAATCTCTCCGTTTTCGGAGACGGTGCGCATCTTGAACCGCAGGGTCAAGCCACGTGAGGTCAAGCGTGGTCGCATAATTCTCAACTTAAAAGTTATCGATAAATATGGCGCTGGGACAACCAAAGGACACCAAGGAAGGGCGCACATCCCATCTCGGAATCGCATCATCGGGAAGAGGCAAGGGGAGATGCCCTACAAGCCGTTTCAACCACCCATGAAGATGCCCGGCTTTCCTATGTACGGCCAGCCGTTTGGGCTCCAGCCGTGCCCTCCTGCTTCAGCTTCGGCAGGTACGAGAGCGGGATCTGCTATCGGAAGTAAAACCAGAGCCCATTCTTCAGCAGATTCTTCCAGGGTTCGGATCCAGTCGCCTCCTTCTCCGTCCAGCTCCAGTGGCACTGAAAGCGATGCTCCCTCTTCACGGCAAATCCATCCCCGTCGAAAAAAAGCCCAGCTCGCTGCAACCTCATCCCCACCTCTGGCACTGAGCACAGAAACCTCATCCCAAGCTCATAATCGATCCACTTGCACCAAATCTGGATCTTCAGCCCCTTGTCTGCCCTCCTCTCCACCCCACTCTTCTTCTTCTTCCTCGTTGTCATCATCACCAGAAGACAAAAAAGGAAGGGCACAGAATCTCCCCTTTGTGGCTAGGGGCAGGAAAAGAAAAGCACGCCGCCGATTTCAGACGTCCAATCCTTCTTCGGGTGATGGGACCGAGAAGACGGCTCCAAAACCGGGTGACCCCGACTGGCATCCCAAGAGGACGCCCAGCTGTGCCAATGTTGTTGTTACCGATGTTGCAACTAACCATCTTACTGTTACCATCAAGGAGTTCTGCCAGTCTAGAGCCGCTTCCGGACCCCCATCACCGTCCCACTCCGAGAACGCCAAATCTTCCACCACCTAGTCTTCTCCAGTTATTACCAACAGTATCCCATTCACCCCTTGACCTCAACAAGAACTTGCCATAAGAATACCCCTCTTCCAAAAAAAAAAAAAAACCCCCCATTGTTGCCATCAATGAAATTGAAACATATTTTTTAAAGCTATCTCTATATATGAACACGCAGAGAGTTCACACTCTGCTCGTCTCAAGCGTATTCCTTTCGACCAGACGTTTATCCGAGAGATTCGGTGTCTTTGTTGACCCTGTTCTTCAGAGAACTCTAGGGCTGCAAGACAAACAAAATACCATACCGTAGTAAATATCACTTCATATTGCAATCACAATAAGCCTTGCAATGTAGTAAAAATTGATCGGCGAATACCTGACACGATTGCGCCAACTGGATCGGATAGAGGGCTTGTCTGCACACCGCAAGCCTTCTGCGGTACATCAATTATTAGTACTGCGAATCTCCATATAATTTCAGAATCAAATCCATCCTTCTCCACCGTGGATCCCAACACAGACCACGTATTCTCGTGCACGCACAATGCAACCTTTCAACTCTGCCCTCGTGCTCTACTTCCTTACCGAAAGATACGTCCACCAAGACTCTAAACTGCCAGTGTTTTCAATAAAATACACCAAGGACTGCATCTTAAGATCGCTACTGTACATCATTTCTCTTCCCTGTTTCCTGGAGTCGTATTTGCCTTCTGGAGTTAACCATAGTTTGTATTTGGTGTGATTTGCTGTTTTTATGGGCTTTCAACAGACGTTGGACTGGTTTGAGAACTGTGAAGCGGTGACTGCAAAACGTATAGCCGCGATTGATTGGTGAAACCTTTGTGTAACAACTGATGATGCTATTTGGAAAGGTTTCTCGATAATATTTTTTTGATAGCACTACATGTCGCCACTCAAACTGGTCCAGGGGTCCTAGCTTTTGGTGCAACTTGGGTGCTAGCATTGACAGGTCAGACCTGGGATAAAAACAGTTTAACTTTTCATACGTTTTTTCCGAGCTTCCTGCAAAAGGGCTCACGTGAATGTGAACGGTGGTTTTTGTGGGTTTTGGGCTTTCACCTGCACCACCGCTCGTATCCAGCTTCGAGTGCAGTCCAAGTGAAATTTGGAGCAAAACCAGATTTCGGACTGATTCCGCGAAAGCCATTGCGAAGTATTTTATGTCTGCTTTGTGAAAAGAGAAATGAAGTTTATGGCGAATAGGATCGTGCCGGCGTCACGGAGTTCAAATGGCAGCTAACTTGGCTAACTGTGGTGAAGAATAATGCAACGTGAGAAGGCTTATTTATTTATAGGACTCATTTTGATGAAGCATAGCCACCGAATCGCTCTAATAATCCTGCGCAAATCTTAATTAATGTGCCTTTGAGAACTTTTAGGAGAGGAGAATATTGGGGAAATGTGTTTTGGTTGGGGCTTTAGATATGGCTTCACATGTGTGTTTGTTTTTTTTGTCTTAGTCTAAACTTCTAGTTTATTTCTTTCTGAGGCAACATGCTCATATATTAGTAGCAGCCCATTGGACAGTACAGGGCATTTTTACCTGTAGGCTGTAGCCTTCTGTACTTGACCAGTAAGCTGTAAGACTTATTGGTAAGCTGTATTTCCTCATTTGTAAGTCGCTTTGGATAAAAGCGCCTGCTAAATGAATAAATGTAAACGTAAGACTGCGATTTTTTAGAAATTTAAATAAAATAAAAACACCTTTTTTGGTGAAAAGTTAAATGATTTAAAGTAACTTTCATCACTGGTAGCTGATTAGCAGCTAGCCAGCTTTAGTTGTTAATGTTAACGGGTCGTCCCGTTCAAATTTGTCACGTTTGTCTCGAGGCGTATGAGACGCACCTCCTGAGCAACCGTCTGAGGAGCACTTACTGTATACCTGTAGTTTTTGATACTCTACACTACATACGCGTAACCCGACTCCCTGCGCTAGTTAAGCGATCTAGGCTAGCTAGCCAACTTGGTAGTGTTGATTTGAATATAAATTCCAAGTCAGTTCATTTTAATTTGACCTTAGCAAGCTAATAATTTTTTTTTTTTTTTTTTTTTTTTTTAAATGGCAGATGTCCTCGCTGATAAAAGATGACCGTTGCTACATGTAGCTTGCAAGGCTGCCTCGAGCAGTCAATCGTGTATCGTTATGTTTGTGATATTTTGTTCCGTTTGTTTCTAATAAACATATTTTAAAGCTCCAAAAAGTGAAGTTTATCCCAGGTCTGGGAGAGATTTAACTCCTCGACCCACTCCTCCCTCCGGTGCTGCGCCCCCACAGGGCACCTCTTATGGTGCATCGGTATTATTATATAACAGTATATGAAGCATGTGTCGCCTTTGGCCGTTGCGCTTTTTTTTTTTTTTTTTCTTTTTCTTTTAGGAAGTGCTCCAAAGTACCAAAAGTCGAGTCTTTGTTTACCCGTGTGTACTGTGTGCTAGAGAATAGCCGTAGGAACTGCTGAGGCGGTTCATCATTACTCGAAGTTAACCAGTGGCCTATGTTTTATATTTAATAGGGCTCGAAAAAAAAAAAAAGGTTTTTGGACAACAGCAACACCTAATAAGACCTGGCACCTTCCGAGAGGTGTAAATGGTCCGGAGGGCTTTTTTTTTATTATTTTATTTTTTGTTTAAAATTTCTGTACTGTAGGAGTGACGTATCGAGTGCCGCATTTCTTTTATAGCCATCCTTGTTCTATTTGAGTAGTTCAGGTTTTTGGGTTTGAGCGAACGATAAACCCAAACCCCCAAGCTAAGTGTGATCTACGAAATGTGTCTTTTATTGTTTTATGTACTGATATAAGTTGATGACTATATTAATGATGATGATGATAACATTGTAATGTATCTGATGCATGTACTGCAAAAAGCCTAATTGTACAGGTCATTTAAATGTCAATTATTGGTGTTGCTTTGTGTGTTTCTCTTGTAAGATGCTTTTAATAAAAGTCACCCCAAAGACATGTCAGTGTAGTTGCCTGGTTTATCAATATTTATATTCATGCAGCACCGTGTGTGAATTCCCAATTCTGATCGGACAGAAGGCGTCGATTCGTTTGTAATTGAAATCGCAGGTAATGCGAACCTGATTTTTTTTCAAGCCAAAAAACAAACAAACTATTATGGTTGATATGGTAAGCTTGAAATACTCATTTATTTAACATTTCTGGAAGTAGTCTCCAGTTTTTTGCAGCGGTCAGAAGGTTTTCCCCCATGGGAAAGTCTTAAGGACGGACGACTTTCTAATGCGTCGTAGTAGTGTTTATGACTGCGACAATGCAAAAAGTGAGAACAGGAAGTAAATTATCTTGTGGACGTTCCACGACGTTTAATGTCACATGCATACGATAAAAAGAATTTATTCTGTAATGAATTCAACTTTGTGATCATTCACAAATCACTCTGGTATCCTCCCGAGGAACACCAGCACACGCCGTCATGTTTTTAACCCTTGCTGAAATAGTTTTGATCCACTTTTATATTAATAAAAGTTAATAACGGTAACGTTGAGTTGTACTGTATAAATGAAATGTGCTTCAATGACTGGCAGTGAGATCAAAGTAATGTCACGGGCATAAATTGTACCTCATGATCTAAAATCTGCACTTTCCGTCCATCTGAAAGCGGCTTAGGGATAGAGGCGAGCTCTGTGTCCGTTACGTTCGCTCACCTCGGCCTACCGTAATCCATTTACGGCTGTGGGATTTTACCTCGATCAATAGACTTAAACAGCAGAGCTCTGGGGGAACAGCATGGTTAATCTCCACCACGACATCTCCATGGTCAAGAGCTCAATAATAACAACAAGCCTTCATTTAACCACTTAACAACCATCGCCGTAGGTTATGCGTCTTCAACGCATTTTAGTAGCAAAAGTTTTTCAAACAAAACGATAGGGTTATCGTACATACAGTTCTGCCTTCAAAATTTGAGCACTCTTTTTTTTTTTTTTTTATTTGAGGTCTGACATGCCGCTGACCTGCAAAACCTCCTGTCGATGCAGAGGTCTAGTCGTAGTTTTTTAACGATTATATTATTATTTTTTGGACCGTTGCTACGGAGATACGGGAGACACCTGAAAACTGCCCTAAACTACACGACGTGAAAAACGCATTCGCTCATGGTAACGGTTACTTTCACGTCACGACCAATTTTTATCTAGGTAAACTTTTGGAATTCGCAAGCTTCAGGTTTGAGAGCCAATAGAAACAAAGTGGGTGGAGCTGTGGTCTTGGTTAGTCAAAAAAAAAAAAAACACATGGAGATGGTGTGTATTATTAAGTAGTGGTTTCACCTGATTTTGCTTCACTGTTAAATAAAAATAACTATATAAAAGTAGCGTCTCATCCAGTGACATACGCACAGTAGTTTAATTTTGTAGTACAATTTTTTTTTTCCTCTCTGTGCCTGCTAGTATTTTCGTTTTTAGCAAAGTTGCCACCTCTGGTGATGGAATTATGGGTAAGTTTCCATGATAACAAAATATTCTATGTTATAATTACCAGCACCTGTTGATGCTGCCTATGATGATGATGATGATGATGATAAAGAATACAACAAAACAACAGTAAGGATTTTTTTGCCTCTTATTATTCTTCTTCCTCTTATTATTATTATTACCAATATGAAGGAAGAATGCATGAAGTTCCATTTGTATACATTTAAGTTCATCCTTAAGAGCCTGATTGTTGGATTAGTAACTCAGTCTCCTTCTGCAGACCATACAGTAGAGTTCAAGAATTTATTGTACAATGTACAGTGAAGGTTCTTACTCTGCATTCCTTCCGGTCACCGTCGATACTACACGGGAAAGGGATATAAATCAGTTATAAATTACACTCTAGGTTGGCGTATGATATATACAGTGCATTACAAATATGGTATGATATATCCAGTATAATACAGGTACGAATGTGAGGTAGGTAGGCTGTCGTCCAATAAAACGCCGCCAGTAAACGTGTACCGTTAAAAGACACTGGGCATCGGATTGTATAATATATATATAGTGCAAATATAGACCAGTGGTAACAAGATGTGAAGAAGTTCCTCAGCCGTTCGGTTCATGCCTTCATGTCCCTGTAGCGTCTCTCTGATGGTAGGAGTGTACGCCTGTAGCTTTCTTTAAGCTTCTTAGGAAGTACGGACATTGTTCCTCATTACGTGAGACCTGGTGAGATCCTCGCTGACATGAACCCTGAGAAATCTGAAGGTGTTTGCCTTGTCTCCACCCACTGTACATGTGTGCTGTTCCGTTGTCCTCCATGTGTTGACAGTTATCGCTTTAGTGTTGTTCTGGTACTATGTATTACCATAGGTATTCCCATGTACAGCCACTGTAGCACAGCGTATCACCTGGGAAACGTCATGTCGTCGTGTAACTCACACGATGCAATCTGTAACGTATAGCTACATACATGCGAATCATAGTAGCATGTCACACTGCTTTATTAAAAAGCATTTTATTTTGGATTTGGAAAACACAGTAAGGTTGAAAGTTTTTCGAGTAATGTCAGTAATTCATTAAAGTTAGTAATTCAGGTTCAACAGCTGAATCAGCTCATCAAGCCCAGGGCTTGGAGTTTGGCTGACTACGTTGCCTGCAGGCTTGTGGCTGGCTTCAGGTTGTCTTTTCTGGCAAACTACAGGCAGCTGTCTTGAGGCCATGGGGTTTGCAAGTTTGTAGCTGGCATCAGGTCCTGTTTCCTGTCTAACTACAGGCAGCTGTCTTGGGGCCATGGTGCTTGCGGGTTTGTAGCTGGCATCAGGTCCTGTTTCCTGTCTAACTACAGGCAGCTTTCTTGGGGCCATGGTGCTTGCGGGTTTGTAGCTGGCATCAGGTCCTGTTTCCTGTCTAACTACAGGCAGCTTTCTTGAGGCCATGGTGCTTGCGGGTTTGTAGCTGCCATCAGGTCCTGTTTCCTGTCTAACTACAGGCAGCTTTCTTGAGGCCATGGTGTCTGCAGGTTTGTAGCTGGCATCAGGTCCTGTTTTGTGGCTAACTGCAGGCAGCTTTCTTGAGGCCATGGTGCTTGCGGGTTTGTAGCTGCCATCAGGTCCTGTTTCCTGTCTAACTACAGGCAGCTTTCTTGAGGCCATGGTGTCTGCAGGTTTGTAGCTGGCATCAGGTCCTGTTTTGTGGCTAACTGCAGGCAGCTTTCTTGAGGCCATGGTGCTTGCGGGCTTGTAGCTGCCATCATGTCCTCTTTTCTGTCTAATTACAGGCAGCTTTCTTGAGGCCATGGTGCTTGCGGGCTTGTAGCTGGCATCAGGTCCTGTTTTGTGGCTAACTGCAGGCAGCTTTCTTGAGGCCATGGTGCTTGCGGGCTTGTAGCTGCCATCAGGTCCTGTTTTCTGTCTAATTACAGGCAGCTTTCTTGAGGCTGTGGTGCTTGCGGGCTTGTAGCTGGCATCAGGTCCTGTTTCCTGTCTAACTGCAGGCAGCTTTCTTGCGGCCATGGTGCTTGCAGGCTTGTGGCTGGCATCAGGTCGTGTTTTCTGGCTAATTACAGGCAGCTTTCTTGAGGCCATGGTGCCTGCGGGCTTGTAGCTGGCATCAGGTCCTGTTTTCTGGCTAATTACAGGCAGCTTTATTGCAGCCATGGTGCCTGCGGGCATGGCATCAGGTCCCATCTTGTTGTTAACTGCAGGCACATTGCCTGCAGGCTTGTGACTAGCTTCAGGTTCTGTTTTGATCTTAACTACAGCTGGCTCTCTGGCAGCCACATTGCCAGCGGGGTTGTAGCTGGCTTCAGGTTCTGTTTTCTGGTTAACTACGGCCGGTTCTTTGCTGCCTACATCTAGGAACTTCAAATCTGTTTTCTGTCTTGGACTAGCTAGTCCTCTCACGGCGGCTCTCTCTGTTGTCTCCATCCTGTTAACTTAAACCACAGAAAGAACATTTTCCCACTGTTAGTTCATTTCCTTATAAATTCTTTCACGCTAAACTTGCTGTTGATGTTAGTCACATCTTTGATCTAAAACTATTTGTGCTCTATTTGTAAGTATTTTAAGAGTCGTTTATAATTCAGTCCTGCAGCTTACCAGTTGAATTGTAATTCCTGGAGTCGCAGCGTAGACTGTTCCTGAGATCTTCCTCACGGACAGATGGGCCACAGATTCGCCTCCTGATGGCTTCGTGCATTTGCTCATATACAGCGACCTTTTCTCTCAAGCTCTGGCATCGGGAATATAGATATTCCTGCCGCTCACACTCCATCTGTTCTAGCTGGGTACAAAAATGATTTTATTTTATTTGTCGTTTTTTTTTTCACTTCAAGCTAAGAACAAAATTTTTCTCTTGGAAAACTTAAATGCGGAGCTGTTTTAGAAGCTGAAATAGAACTACAGTAACAGCCGTGCGTATTCGGAATACAAAAAAATGAAATACATTTGCGTTCCCGCCGTTTTTTTTTTCCTTCAATAGTTTTAAAATGACAACATTCTGAATAATTTACTCGTACGTGCGCATTTGAACAGAATATCCCATCTCGAATCCTTCTTCTCTTCGTATTTATTTTCAAATAAAAACCATTAGTACATAATGAAAATGCTCTCACCCCCTCCCCCCCGCCCCCCAACAAAAAACTTTACTCTCTACTTTAATTCTCCAAATAAATGACATTTATCTTAATGAATGAAATACCGGTGTGTCTCTGCTGTTTCTCGTACTCCTCATACTCTCCACATATCGGCTTCCTTGTGCAAATCTCAACAGCATGTAAATGATGTGTTTCAGCAAAGTACAAGAGAAGAACAGTGTTCTGTGTGCTTCTATAGATCTTAATGAATTCTTAGAGCTGTATGACATCAGAGCAGAATGCGATGACCTCATAATCATCCATGAAGGGGGCGGGGGGGTGTATGTGTGTGTGTGTGACATGTAATTTGTGTGTGTATTTGTATTTGTCAAGTAACATTTATTTACAGTTCATGTACAGTTTATATGCAGAAGTATCGAGTTACTTTCACAATCTGTGCACATACGAATAAAAACAAAACGTCACAAAGCTGTGAATCTGAGCTATTGTGTTGGACACGTTTTGCTTAGTGCAGGGGTTCTCAATCCTGTCCTGGAGGACCCCCAGCACTTCATATTTTGTATGTCTTGTCTTATCTGACACACCCAATTCTTGCAGATCTTTCAGAATGCACTAATGAGCTGATGAGTTGAGTCAAGTGTGTTCGATGAGGAAGACGTACAAAACGTGCAGTGCTGGGGGTCCTCCAGGACAGGTTTGCCTGTCACTGCCTCACATGTTCGCCTCACACTGCCAGGGTTGGGGGTTCGATTTCCACGGCTGCCCTGTGTGTGAGTTGTTTGCATGTTCTCCCCGTGCTAGGGGGGGTTTCCTCCGGGTACTCCGGTTTCCTCCTCCAGTCCAAAGACAGGCTGATTGGTGTGTCCAAAGTGTCCATAGTGTACGAATGAGTGTGTGATTGTTCCCTGCGATGGATTGGCACCCTGTCCAGGGTGTACCCCGCCTTGTGCCCGATGCTCCCTGGGATAGGCTCCAGGTTCCCCGTGACCCTGAAGGATAAACAGTATAAAAGATGGATGGATGTTTTGCATGCATGATTATTATGCATAGATGTAAGACTTTTAAAACATAATTTTGTTGAAATATTGTGTTATATATTTCGTATGGACACTTTAAATCAGAGTGTTGACCTAAATGTAGCCCAATCTGGCAACCCTGAGCGGCCACAGCGCGCGCCTGCGCCGCATTGAGAGTGTGTATCTCTCTCGGTCCTCTGTCCTAAATCTTACAGCTCTCTTAGACCGAAATATAGTTTCATTTCCACGCATTGTTCAGGAATAACAGAGAAGGAGGAGGAGGAAATAACCGAGTCCCGGTTTGTGGACATACAGGTCTCTGAACGCTGCGGTAACATGGATGCGAAAGCGCACGCGCCTGGGCCCGGATCCGTTACAGAAAACGCACACAAGCGCAAATCCCGCAGCAGAAGAGGCAGGAGGAGGAGGGGGAAGAGACGGAGGGGCAAAAAAGCCAACGAGCCGCCGCCGTTTCTGCCCCCTGAGGTATTTTTTGTTTACAGCAGCGGGCGTTCACATTAATGCGCGTGAACACAAAAACGGCGCGTGAAGCGAATGTTCCTGAGGCGATTTGAGCTTAGCTAGTAGCTAGCTAGTTGCTGTATATAACTGTAGAACAATGAATTACAACGTTATTCAAGGTTCATGTTCTTTAATAGCTAAACTATTTTTTTTATTACTTAAAAAAAAAAACAACAACCACCAACAACAAAGGCTTAATAAACATATAAATGTTCTTCAAATAGCCTGCTATTACAATCCTCTGTAGCTTTGTGTAGTTTGGGAAGTCTAACTAGCTAATTAGCTGGCTAAATATACCTGTATCAATCTTAAAATCACCCACTATTAATCATTTTCAACAACAACAAAAATTTAAATCGATGCTAAGAGAGTTTGCCTTGCTGCCACCCTTAGACTGTGATTGGCTGCCCCAGTGCCCCAGCAGGTCAGGGGTACTTATATTATACTTCAGTATATTCACTTCAAACAAGAAGAGATTAATTCCTGTTAGACAAATGTCCCAAAACCAAATACTCTTACAGCCAATGACCCCAGAGCAAAATAGACCTCAAACAAATGTTCCACTGCAAAAACAAATACCCGCATAATCATATTCCCCATATGTAAATACCCCACAGCCCCAAACCCAAAAATTCTTATAAGCAAATTTCCTAAAAAATAAATACAACTCCATAGACAAATGCCCTAAAACCAAATAACCCTACAGCCAAATGCACCAAGCCATATAACCTTACATCCACATTTCCCAAAACCAAATCGCCTACTGTCAAAAGCCCCAGATTCCCCACATCTAAATACCCCACAGATCAATTCCATAAAACCAATTATAGCTACAGCTTAGTGCCCCAAAACTAAATATCACCACAGCCAAATTACCTAAAACTAACAACCGTGCCCCCCAAAAGCCAAAAGTCTCCACACCAAATAATCCCATGACAAAATATCACATAGACAAATATCCCAAAACCATATACCCCACAGCCAAATTCCCTAAAACCAGGGACGCACTCCACAATAGACCCGCTAGTGCGAAACAACCGTCACAGCTACAAGTGTGCTGCTGAACTTTTCAATGTGTCAAACTGGTGTGGATTATCCTGTAATAAATGTCATCTATCGTGTTTCAGGCCGAGGAGGGAAATATTGAGTACAAGGTACTGCATCTCCCACTCAATGTTGTGACCTGTATGATTCATACACTCTGCAACTATTAAAATTCAGCTCTCACACACACACACACACACACACACATTCTCAGTGACGCGTGTCCCGTCCTCAGCTGAAGCTGGTGAACCCAACGCAGTACCGTTTTGAGCACTTGGCCACGCAGCTGAAGTGGCGGCTGCAGGAGGGCCGAGGGGAGGCCGTCTACCAGATTGGCGTCGAGGACAACGGCCTGCTGGTGGGTCTCACCGATAACGACATGAAGGCCTCCATAAATACCCTGCGCCGGATGGCTGAGAAGTATGGAGTCACCCTATCTTTGTACCTTAGCCCTACTGATTAATTCACCTTGACCTGCCTTACAAATATTAGATAAAAAGATGTGACACTATTTTGAAGCATGTTCTATATGCATATCGCAATATAATGGGATATGATGTAATCATATTATAATTAGGTCAAGTGGATGGACACATGTGTTCGTCACTAATGCACCATGTCCAAGTAACTGGGTTTTGGGGTCATTGGGTTATATGTGTGTGTTAGTATGTATGTGTGTGTGTGTGTGTGTGATTGCATGCAGGGTCGGCGCTGATATAACACTCCTGAGAGAGCGGGAAGTGGATTATGAGTCGGACAAACCCCGGAAAATCGCAGAGGTCCTTGTGAGGAAAGTTCCGGATAACCAGCAGGTCAGTGCGCGAATGTCATAGAACTGTAGCAGGGTTTATTCAACAGGCAGCATGTGGACTATTAAGGTACTGAAATAAATACATTTCCAAAAAGGCAACGTGTATTTGGACTTACGGCTCAGTAAAATAGTTGTGGACGTTTTGCGCTCAGTTGTACCTGCAGTGTTAATTGTTATAGTCTCCTGAATAGTCGCCTTCATGCACGTGTTAGTTTCTGGACCTGCGTGTCGCCGTGCTGGGGAACGTCGACTCGGGGAAGTCCACTCTCCTGGGCGTCCTGACGCAGGGCGAGCTGGATAATGGACGAGGCCGAGCTCGTCTCAACCTGTTCCGGCACCTGCACGAAATCCAGACAGGCCGCACGTCCAGCATCAGCTTCGAGATCCTCGGTTTTAACAGCAAAGGAGAGGTGAGACAGACGTGCGATGTTACACCCCCCGGAGGGCTGTTCGGTTCGCGGATCGGTCGGAAGGTTTATATTAATGCGCTTGTTCTGATACGTTATCGTTTCTACTATAGTAACAGCTCGTTCGCAGGGACTTTGTTTTTTTTTAAAATCTGGATGCTCAGATGAAAGAAATCGTGTGCAGGATGCATTTGTTGAACATTTATGGAAGGAGTCTCCAGTGCCAGTGCTTTGTAACAGTCGTAATTCACTCGGCAGGTGGTGAATTACAGCGAGTCACGCACGGCGGAGGAGATCTGCGAGAGCTCGTCGAAGATGATCACCTTCATCGACCTGGCCGGCCACCACAAATACTTAAAGACCACCATCTTCGGCCTGACCAGCTACTGCCCTGATTTCGCCATGTTGGTCGTGGGCGCAAACACGGGCATCGGTGAGTGCAGGTTTAAGCCTCCGCTTTCCAATAACATGAGAACGCAGAACTCTGAGGGGTGAAATTTGACGCTTTAATATGATGCGGAATTTTCAAGAACCCACAGATTTCATTTTTAAAAAACAGGATGGTAAATACGTGTCATGAAATTCATTTATTCAGGCCTTTTATTCTGGAACTTTCCTCACAGACCCCTGGGAGTCCGCGGACCCCACTTTTAGAACCAATGGGATTCAAGTATTTCCATAGGAAATGTGTTATATACTGTGTGTGTGTGTATATATAAGGCTAAACCTGTCTGCTCCTCCCCTTCCTGTCGGTCAGCGGGCACTACGCGGGAGCACCTGGGTCTGGCTCTGGCGCTGAAGGTGCCCGTGTTCGTGGTGGTCAGTAAGGTGGACGTGTGTGTGGGCGGAGCTGTACAGAAGACCGTGCGGCAGTTAGAGAGGCTGCTCAAGCTGCCCGGCTGCAACAAGGTTCCCATGCTGATCTCCAACCGTGATGACGCCGTCACCGCCGCCCAGCGCTTCGCCCAGTCCTCCAGGTACACGCTCCGAGTGTCTGTGTGTGTATGCGTGACCGATATAGATATTTATGAAGATATATTTATTGCCTAAGCCACACGTCTGGCATCGTTTCCTTTGCTTTACGCCCATCACGCCGACTCTGCGTGCAGCATCACGCCGATCTTCACGCTGTCGAGTGTTTCCGGGGAGAATCTGGATCTGCTGAAGGTTTTCTTCAACATCTTGCCCCCGCTCAGCAACAGCAAAGAGCAGGAGGAGCTCATGCAGCAGCTCACCGAGTTCCAGGTACACACACACACACACACACTCATCAGAAACACATTTAACATCGCCAACAATTCAGTGCACAGTGGTTTTGAGCTGCTTTAATAACATGTTTGACAATTGTACAAAAAATACGCAAAAAAGAGACATAATTCAGAACGTAGCTGAGAGACAGGGTTTGTAAAAAAAAAAAACCTAAATAACAACAAACAAAACAACAACACTAGAATAGTATTAAAGTTTTTTCAATGGTAGTAAAGTTAATATAGCTGGAATTCTTTTTCCGTAATTTAATATGGATATTTTTAACGTTATGTCGTGACCGTGTGTTGCAGGTTGATGAGATCTACAGTGTGCCTGATGTAGGAACAGTCGTCGGAGGAACACTCTACAGGCGAGTGCTCAGGCGATGGTCGTTCCATTGTTTTATTTTTATTTTACCTCCCACACCCACTATAGGTCTCGGGACTGTGCTGTCACACCATCAAGATAGTTCTTTTCTATTCCCTAGCTATAGTTATTTTATTTATTTATTATTTCAGATTTGAGCTGATCATGGTTATTGTGGTAAAAGAAAAGACTTATCATACCCATGCTATGCTAGCTGCTTTGCACGAGTAGATTAGCAAGCTTGTTAGACTTTGCATCATCCAGGACTCTGAATGCCATGCAGAATTCACATGGCACTCAGAGTCCTGCGATGTGGCTTGCCTGATAAATCAGTGGAGAATGTAGCCGAGCATGTGCTCCCTTAACCGACAAATCTAAACCAACAACAACGATCTGTCCTAACGATAACCGAGTAAACAAATGAAACAAATGTCACAGTAAAAAAAAAAAGCAAACGAATTTTCTGTTACAACGAAAACACAGGAAGCAAACAACTGATCTGTCACAATGACAAATAACCAGAAAAGAAAATTGTCATGACAAAAACAAACGAAAGCAAACAAAAAACAAACAAACATAAAAATCTCTCACAACAAACACAACCAAAAAAAGGAGAAAACTGTCAACGAAAACAAATGAAAGCAAACAAACAAACAAAAAGAATCTGTCACTACAAAAACAAAAGCAAACAAACAAAATAATCTATTACAACAAAAATAACCAGCGTTGGTAATTGTATAAATGAACATTTTCACAACGAAACACTGTTTTAAAATAAACGCTCTATCACTAAAGATAAATACTGTTTCTACAGTGTGTCCATGTTAACATTTTTCTCTATGTGGGTGTGTGTGTGTGTAGCGGTGTGTGTCGCGAGGGAGACCGCTTGGTAGTGGGGCCTACAGACGAGGGGAAGTTCTTGCGGTTGAAGGTGTGCAGCATGCAGAGGAACCGTTCGGCCTGCAGGGTTCTCCGAGCCGGGCAGGCGGCCACGCTGGCGCTCGGCAACTTCGACCGCTCGCTACTGCGCAAGGTAAGGCTACGAGGCTACAGCTGCACGCAGAAGTTTGGACGCCCCTGGCCAGACCACATACTGTGTAGATTTTTGATTTTCTACAATTACGGCACGTTCTGCTGATATAACAACACAACACTGTGTGTGTGTGTGTGTGTTTGTGTGTTAGGGCATGGTGATGGTGAGTCCGAAGATGAACCCCACCATCTGCTGGCAGTTTGAGGCGGCCATCGTGCTGCTGTTCCACGCCAAGACGTTCCGCGGTGGCTTCCAGGTCACAGTCCATGTCGGGAACGTTCGGCAGACGGCCACGGTGGAGTGTTTACTCGGCAAGGTGGGCGTGGCCGTTTTGTCCTCCTCTCATTACTTGCTCATTGACAAACCTGTAGTCGTGGGTGCTGTGAATGTGAAAACGTGGCACGATATATTGTAGCATATTTGTGTGTGTGCGTGTGTGTGTGTTGTGCAGGAGGAGCTGCGCACCGGCGAGAGGGCTGTAGTATGCTTCCGCTTCCTGAAGCACCCCGAATACCTTCACATCGGAGCAAAGCTGCTGTTCCGAGAGGGCGTGACCAAGGGTATCGGTCATGTGACCCACTTGGTGCCGTCTGGTCAGAACAGCGCACATGACCAGAACCACAAACCACACCAGAACCACAACTAGAGCGTGAGAGAGAACGTGAGAGAGAGAGCACTATGTGGGGAGGCGTCTCGATATAAACATTTACATGACACCTATTTAAACAGCGTCTACTCTGATGTCAGCCAATAGGAGGAGGCTTGGGGCGGGGATTACAAACACGCTTACGACAAACCAAACCCACAATTTTCTAACGCTAAAACTTCCTAGTGAACTCACGCCCCGGCTTACTCGCTCCCAATTGGCCGACAGGCGCCTGTTTGCGATTTTCTTATATCGGAACGTCTCTAATGCGGACGTGGCGAAATATTTCAGTCTAATCGTATGCTAATCTAAAGGGATACTATGTAAAACAACAACAACAACAACAACAAAAAAAAAACGCTGAAATGTAACCGTGACGACGAGCTTAAATTACGGTTTTGGCTGTAGGTGCGCATTTAGTCTTGGCTCCTGCCGTTGCCATCGCGCAGCTGGATAGAAATTGACGTCGGGGAATTACACAGCGAGGAATTGTTTATAGGCTAACCTCTGAGACGTAACCATGGCAACAATCGATGCAGCAGAAAGATAGCTAAACATAACGAGTTATTTTCGTATCGATCGTTTATAAGGAGGCAAAACGTACACAACCCCATGAGGCTAAAGTGTGCGGTTTGGGACACGTCACGTACAGCAGATGTTCGTTATAGCAGGTATCTGACCTGGAGAGCGGATTAGGGTGTGTGGTTCGGGACGTATCCGCAGTGGCTTGATTCTCCTCTACGGCATTAACCTGCCCTAAATAGTGAATAGAGTGCATGAGGTTTGGGACACGTCCACTATGGCCTAATTAGGGTGTGTGGTTTGGGACACGACCACGGTGGCCTGATTCTCTGTTTATTTGCCCTATATAGTGAATTAGGGTGTGTGTGTAGAATGATAACGATCAGACGCTGGAACGTAATAGTGTTCACGTGAACCATACGGTGACCCGAATGCGATTTCGGGCCTGGCGACGACGAGAACAACAAGCACACGAACTGCGTCACAAATTTTATTCCCCCCTATATAACGTGCCACATTAGATCGCTGGCGCTTCAGTGTGTTTTTGTTGATCTGTTCATTTATTTTTAGATCCGAGCCGAGAGTCCTGACCCCGAAGAGCAAGAAGTGCAGGACGCGAGGGATAAACACAACCATGTTTAGTAAGTGTCAGAACGTACGACCTAGAAATCATAATCAATAAGACACCACGTTAGTTGTGGATGTTTATCGTTTTATTCTAATGATTGCGTCTTCACAGAGCAGTGAGTGATTAGCAGGTGGAGTAAAGCTGGCTGATGGAGTTCGAGTAGAGTTCACTATGTAAAAGTGTTCCTCGGTTATCAGAAGTGCAGAACGAGGAAGGAAATAAATATTCATTTAAAGAATACGATTCGGAATAACATCGTGTGCACAATGATCTGGATTTCATTTCCTATACAAGCGTGAGTCACTTGTAGGAAATCGAAAATCCGACTTAAAATGTGTTTTTGTTTCGTTTTATTTCATGGTCTTGACTAAGATAGGAAATGAAAAAATCCAAACCTCAAAATCTACACATTAACTTTTTTTTTTTCTTTCTTTTCCATAGCACTAGCAGAGTAAAACTGAACCTTGTGATTAATTACTGATTGATTGATTGATCATGTTTGTGCTTTTTTTTTCCTTTCCTTTGAATATTTTTGTCATATGATGTAGGACAATAACTAACAAAATCATTTTCTTTGCACTTTATTAGAAGTATAATGTTTTTATTTTTTGGAACCGATTTACCTTCCATTTACCTTTATGAAAGATATTTTTATTTATTTATTTATATAACTTCTGGAATAGAAAGTTTGTCTGTGGGCTAAAGTACACTTCTAGTCTGTTTGTGCCAAGCGAGGACTGTAAGGCTTCTTCCCCTCTTTATTTATATATATATATTTCTACACGTTTCACACGTGATCCTGACCGATTTCAGAAAATCGCCTTTTTTTTTTCTTTCTCGACCAATCAGACGGCAGCCCTGCGGACATACGAGGAAAAACACGCCGCTCGTTAGCGAGCGAGTTTTTACGTTTTAAGACGTCTCGGGCCGGTCCGTCATAAAAGCTCGAAGCGAGCTGCTTCGGCGTAGTTCGAATAAATCGAATCTTTATTAATAATAGTAACAACGAATACCGGCTAGCGTTGTCATGGTTACAATGTGAGCTGGGTTTGTTTTTTTGTTCCAATATCAGTACATGGAGTGCGAAAGCAGCCTACGTTATAGACGTCCTGCAAGATGTAAAAACAAACAAAAACAAAAGAAAACACTGTTTTGACTTAATATCTCGCTATTTTAGGATAGCATCGTTATCTTAACTTATTTTAACGCGCTTCGTATGTAAGTGAATTTCACTAAAACTAGCTTACTGTCTGCGAAACCGCTTTTAGCTCCTATTGAATAATCGATAGATAGTCGACAGCGTTAAATATAAAATCGGATTAATGAGATCGTTTAAAATACGATATTAACTAGCGATGGCTTGAAGTCGAAATGATGACGTTTTTGTACAATAACAAGTTAATGGTATAATACCGTGAAATCTTTAGTTACTAAGTCGAAAGTTAAAACGAGCCCCCCACCTCCCCCTAAACGTTTTCCTGTCAGATGTTTGAGATGTGCATGTTGTGCGTTCGTGCCGTGCAAATTCCTGAGGTTTCGTGCAACTAATCAGAAAAACAAAACAAAACGTGAACGTATCGTATTCCGTGGCCATGTCCTCATTTCGCACTCAATATTTTTGATGCTTATTACTGTGAAGCGTGTAACAGTTTATATTTTATTTTATTTGCGTCCCACCGGCGCAGCGTTTGGCCGATACACCGCATGCTGTGCGAGAGTTCTGGGATGATGCGAGAGGTTCCAGATTTGACGAGAAATCAGTGTCTGTGAATCACGCTGTACTTAAACGCAACTCGTTTGTAAGTAATAAAAGAGATGTTTTAACGTGGACTGCGGTTCCAGAGTGAATTTTGTGGCGCTCTTGTGAATTACACAGACAGCTCCAGAATTATTGGCACCCTCGATATAAAGGTGGGTAAAAAAGAAATCGGGGGGCGGGGGAATGTGAAAGAAAATGTAAAAAAAAAAAAAACAATAAACGGAATCCTGAGAGTAGCAATGTTTAAATACAAAGGTTTTTTTTATTCATTTCTTTTGAACGAGATGTTTTTTTACCGTGAACCAGAATTGTTTCACGTTATTGAGCACCATAGTGGATTGTTTATTGTTTTTAATCTTGGAAAAAAAAAAGATATTTATTAGCAGACAAACAGTAATCCAGCTTGTTTTTATATATACAGTAGGGGGGGGGACCCCGAAAGCGATATCGTGTCAACGTGGGCGGAGCTTAAGCTACATTTTGCTCGACCGGTTGCCAGCTCGATCGTATGACATCACCACAGTCGCTTCCTAGCAAACTCATCAGCTAGAAATCAAGCCAGAAGAAAGGCAAGTGAGTGGCGGTCGCACGATCGAGTTCGTTGCCGCACAAAAACGTGCCATCACATCTACGCACCTGTACGAATAACTTAAAAGCTGTGCAAGTAATCATTTCTGACATACATTCACCTTCTAGAAAGGCCATGAAGTTATTAAGTTATTAAACATTCATCAGATGTAACTACTTATAAAAAAAAAAAAAAAATTAAAAAAGCCTCCGTTGCGCTTCTGAAGACGACGAATTAACAAATACAAAAAGTGAAGCTTGGGACTGCACCAGCATGTAGAGAAGAAGCACTTCGGGAGTGATTTGCTTCCGTCAGCCCTTTGCTGTCAGTGCGTACTGATATTGAGGGCACGTCGGTTGGATTGGGACCGAACCATGGTGAGGTTTAGGCTAAACTCCTCTGTCTGGGTTTGATCCGCAGATACAGCTGTGAAAGGAACAATAATAATAATAATAATAATAATAATAATAATAATAATCAGCAACCGTGTTACCTTTTATCATGCTAGCTAAGGCACGACCAGGCATGAATTCTAGACTTTGGGATGATGTGGAATGTAGCTAGCAAAAAAAAAAAATCATCGACACACCCCGAGCAGGTTGCGGGGGATGTAGCCTTCGTTGTCTCCGCACCGCGCCCACCACCACTCGCTCTCGTCTCGGTCTTCGTGTCTGAGCACGGTCATGCAGTCGCCCTCGGTGAACGACAGCTCGTCGGCGTGCTCGGCCTCGTAGTCCCACAGCGCGTACACGATACCGCGGTTCATCACCCCCATCTTCTCCTGCACACCTACACACACACACACACACACACACACACACACACACACCTTCCATTACAACGTATTAATGTACAGTTTATTGATTAAATACGTTATAAACGAGTTCTGCTTACTGTCTGGATCATAACATCACTCACCGTAGAGGAACTGTGAGCACTGTGCGTATCCCTCCTCCAGCTCCTCACACTTCTCCGCTGCCGTCTGCATGTCGCTGTAGGTGGCGGCGAACACGGCCGCGCCCGACTCCACCAGGAACTTGCATGCCTGAACGTTATTACAGGACGCGGCGCAGTGCAAGGGCGTCCTATAGAGAGAGAGAGAGAAAGAGCAATGTTTCGCGTGTGCTGCCTTGACAACGATGTCTTACCTTACATAAAGGTGTTTATTGACTTTGGATTGAATAAAGCAACAGAGTCAGACAGAGAGAGAAAGACGGATAGACCGAGAGAGACGTGAAAAAAGTGAGAGAGATTCCGATCCCAGGTGTTGGCTTAATTGCTTGGAACCCAAAATCGCTGCTTAACTGTCCGTCGAACCTTAAACACTCAATTCTGCATTTTTTATTTACTAACTATAATAATTTATATAATAATGGTAGCTGCTTGACACAGTGACGACAGTTTGGCCTACATAGCAACGGTAACCAGCTGTGAGCGGGGCTTGAGATGGGTGTTCGCTTCAAAACGAAACCAAACAATTCCCTCACCAGCCGTCGCTGTCGGCGGCGTTGACATTAACGCCGAACTGCACCAGGAACTTGACGATCTCTGTGTGTCCTGCACACACCGCGTTGTGGAGCGCCGTGATGCCTTCGTCGTTTGGCATGCTGGGGTCCTCCACCTGCCCGGAGACACCACACGCTCGTTACGCTCCCATCATGCCTCTCCCCTCAGAATACCACTAATAATGCAGATCACGTTTATCACCACGCCTCCACCTCACCTCGTAGATGATCCTCTGCACCAGGTCGTATTCACCCTCTAGTGAAGCATCCAGCAGGAGGGCCAGCGGATTAAAGCGCACCCGCATGCCGTGGCTGATCCGCTCCGACCCCACCTTCCGCAGGTTCGTTCTCTTCCCCTGCAGCAGTGAGAAGATAACCGGATGGATGACTAACAAGCAGAACAAGCTTACAGCGACCCGTTTAGCATCATTCAAACTCTAAAAAGTCCTATGACTTAAAGAGGTGGTTTGTAATTTTTAAAGCCCTCTGCTGCCTACGAAGCAAATTCTGACAAAAACATCAGCCAACCCCAAACTACATATGCCTCTTCAGTTGCCTTTTAAGGAAAAGGGGCAGGGCTTAGCCGTTCTTTTACACCTGGGGCCAGAGCAAGTTTCTGGGCCTGAAAACTGTAAACAGAAGCCTGAAAATGTAGAAACTGTCACACAGCAATGCTGCAAATAATGCTTTCTAAGCTATCTTAGAAATTTTTGACTTTTCACAAGTCAAGAAACGTTTCTTAAACTTCACAAACTGCACCTTTTAAAATTTAAAGGGGTGGTCTGTATTTAAAAAAAAAAAAAAAGAAAGATATATATATATATCCCTCTGTTGCCTACAAGGCAAATTACAACTGTACGAGAAATATTGATATTATATTTCCCGTTCCTTTTAATCAACTGCACATGCCGCCAAAGTTGCCTTATAAGGAAAAGGGGCAGGCATTAGCAGTTATTTTAAGGAGGTAATTTCTGGGCTGGAAAACACAAGGAAATTAAAGAGATACAATGCACCGCAATATCAGTTTTTTCTATGGTTTCTTTAAAAATGTCATTTTTACACATCTAGTGGCTTTTTAATAGATCACAGACTGCAACTTTAAAACTTAAAGGAGTGGGTTGTAATTATTAAAGCACTTTGCTGCCTACATTTGGATTCTGTTATGGTTTTTCTAAGGTATCTTATATTTGAAATTATATCACTATACAGACCTAGGAAAAAAAGAATAAAACCTCACCTGCCTGCTAGATGGCACTGTTGTTCAAATTTTGCCTAGAGAAAAAAAAGCTGACCTTTCTTATAAGAAAACATAAAAACTGCCGGAACTATCCGAAGTGTTGAAGCTGATTTTCACCATTAAGTGTAATTTTTTCCTTAATGTGTCCTAAAATATATGATTCAGTAGCTACAGCCAAAATAAAACAGCGTACCGGCGGCAGCGTGACCTGTCCAGTGACCTCAGGTGCCCTCATCCCATTGTCCTCCTCCTCTTCCTGCCCATCGTGGTTGCCTGCACTGGGATACGGAGGCGGAGGATACGGAGGGTATTCCTCAGCTGGGACTGAACTACCCACCTCCTGCTCATCATCCTCCGTCTGTTCAGATCTTCTGCTCTGTCCTGCAGCAGAGGAACGTGGTGGAAGCGGAGGTAGAAGCGGAGTCTGATCTTCCTCCTCTCCGTCCCTGTCTGTATCCGACGCCTTCTGAGCTCCGCCCGACAGCCATCCCGTTTCCTCGGCGGCCCCCGTGCTGATCTCCGGCATCTCCATGGCCGCCAGCGTGGTCTTCTGGTAAAGGAGCTTCTGGATGTTGGGTCCACCGGGTCCCTCGGGCTCCGTGATGGAGCTGCGCTTCTTTAACGGGCGTGGCGCATGCTGCAGCCGCCTGCGCGGTGTCTCCGGTTCAGCGTCGCTCTGTAGGCGGTGTTGGAGCATCAGGAACGGTAGCAGCTTGGTGGGACTCAGTGGGCGCGGTGCCCGCTCCGATTCCGTGCCCTCACCGGGACCGCCGCTGATGGCTTGGTCCACCTGATCAGCCTCGACGGAGCTGCCTTTCTCATTGTGGCTGCTGTCCTGGGAGTGAGAGTGCTGCCCTCTGCTGGACGGGATGACCGGTTTTCCATACACTAAGACAAAGAGCGTAAGAGACGGATACTGAGAACATTCGGTAGTGATCACGGTCTCATTTCATAACGACACAATCTCCGATGTCGTCATACGACCTTCAAGGTCATAGTAGCCACCTACTGCTCAATAGACACTTCACTTCTAACTGTTGGTTTCAGAGCATCGAAATTTCGTTAGCCGTTATATGAATTTTTTTATGTGTACGTTAGTATACGCAACAGTCTTAGCATGCACCAAACATAGGGATTATTATCTAATGCTCTCCTCTGCGTCACAGCGTAACCAGCTATTTAAATACAGCCACTTCTCTTTAGCCATATGAAAAACACACACCGTCCATCTGGTATTTTGTATCTCTCGTTTCCTGTCTCACTCCCTAACACACACACACGCATAGCAGATGAGGGTGTCACACTCATGATTTCATGCTGTAATATGAATAATATGTACCTTTTTAATTTGGCGTGTTTTATACCCGGTAAGCGCTTGCATGTTTAACCCTGAGACTAGCATTAGCAGTGTTAGCAATGCTCACCCCGAGGCTGCGAGCGCGTCAGCGTGCTCTGGCCCTGGTAGCCCTTAGCCAGCAAGCTCTGCTGCGTGTACATGGAGTAGATGGAGCTGGCCGCCAGCGTCTGAGGTTTCTGAATGGCCGGACCTTTGCTTGTTGAGCCCTCCACACTGAAGGGCCGGACGGTGGCCGCGGGCATCGGTGACTTCGGGAGGTGGGGGGCCAGCTGGTGGGTGGGTCTGGCTTTGCCTGGAAAGGTGCCAGTGGAGAAGCAGGCCTTGGGGACGCCAGACTGGCCTAGTTTGGGTTTGCTGGGAACCGGAGGGGGCACTTTACCTCCAACCTGCTGAGAACGGACACACGCATAGTTTTAGCCGAAATAATTTCCTTGGATCAGGGGCGGAACATATTAGACCAACAGCCAATCATGGGACTGGAAGTGATTATGAAAGTGGGCACAATCCAGCAGAAAAGATCTGATGGTGAAAAACCACTTGAAAGTGGGCGTGGCCTGTCAGGAATAACAAGTCTGATATCCTTCACATGCGCAAAGCCCCATTAAAGAGTTAATTAAGCGTGTTTGTTACCTGGCCATTGTTTAAGAGGTCCTCGCTGCTCTGATTCTTCCGTAACGGAAGTGGTGGCGGCGGCTTCCGATCTGCCTCGGGATCTAACGTGGAAAGGAAAAAAAAAAAAAGACTTTTAGCATCACAAGTTTATGGATGATTAGCATGTGGCTTGTATGAGTGCTTAACCTTTCTCCACGGAGCCGTGGCTGCTCATACGGGGCAGGGTGGAAGCGTAGCCTCGTTGCGAGCCGCCCACGCCGCTGATCTCACTGCTCACACTCCATTCAGACTGCTTGGAGAGTTTACCTGGGTGGGAGGAGAAAGGGAGAAAGGGGAGGGGCAAATGTTAAAGAATGGAGGGGTTTGGTACACAAGTGGCACTCTCTCTGTGTGTGTACATACTGGTGGGTTTGTTAAGCGGTTTGGGCAGTGTGCTAGTGCCATCCGGATATGCTGGCTTCACCAGGACGTCCTGTTTGGGAGGAAGTGGAGGAGCAGGAGACTGAATGTACGGGCCGACAGCGGCAATTCTGGACGGAACCGAGGGAGGATGAGGGCTCTGTCCATCACCCGGCTGCTGTGGGGAAACGAGAGAGAGAGAGAGAGAGAGAGAGAGAGAGTTTCTGCTTTGTGTGTTTGTTTTTTATCACAATTTACAAGGTTACAGTTTTAGCGGAAACAAGAGCTCGCTAACATCTTTCTTCAGATAAAGCAATTAGATTTAAGCTAGCTAACCAGATCACCTTATCAACTTAATTAAAAAAACCTGAAAGGCGAGCTGTCTCACACAGCTAGCTAACTACCGCTAACATCAAAGAACAAGCTGGATGGATGGCTAAGAAGCAAACTAGCCATTTAGCTACATTAGCCAGGTTTATTTTCAGTAAAACAAGCTAATTGAAGCTAGCAAGTTAAATATGATGACTACTTATGGTAGCTGAATGTAATAATTATCCAGCAATCTGCAAACATTAAATTTTATCATGATTTTATATACATTTCAAGTTTATAGGGGCATTTTACTATTATTATTATTATTATTATTATTATTATTATTATTATTATTTGAAATGTATTAGAACTTTACTTGTACCTAAACTACTAATATAGTGAAAAAAAGGAACCATTTGGAACTTCCATTAGCCTAGTATCGTTTGGGTTTTTTTTTTTTTGTTGCTAATATGGCTAGCTAGGAAGTGAAATATTTTTCCTGTTTGTAACAAGAAAATAAAACATTTATTTAAAAAAAGAAAAAGGAAAAAAAACAGCTAAGCTATAAGATATAAAGCTGTGTGTCCATATTTTTTTTCGGTCTCTGTGACAGTTCTGTCTGTTAGACACTCTACACTATACTTGCTAATGATGTTAGCAGGGTTAGCCCACTATTGCCAGCTAGCAGGTTACGTTTAGTAATTAAAACAGCCAACAAGCTATCAAACCTTATTCCACCAACACTAACCAAGTTTAGTGTAAAATTATAACCCGGACATCACGCGTGGAGATTATTTACTGACGTTTTTTGAAGTGCTGAGTCATGGCTAAGTCATGGCTAAGCCTCACCGCTAATGCTGGAGCATCACGTATTGTACAAGCGTATGAAACTAAACACACTTTCAGTTCTACTTGAATCCAGAATAGGAAAAGAAGAATCGAATGTTTAAGTTTGGGTAAGAGTTAGAATGGTTCTTGACTCAAATTTGGTAGCTAGCTGTGTTTGGTGAAAATATTTGGAGCTAACTAGCAAGTTAAAAACTGCCTCACCTCAGATAAGGTTAGCATGGTAATATCAGGTAATATCTTCCCTTAGCTAGGCAACGAAGTAGCTAGGTAACTATGGAAACCAGATAGCTGGTTAAATTGAGCTTAATTTAAAGTTTTTTTAAAAATAGAAGTCGTAACCGTATCTTATAGCAAAGCAGTGTGTGTTGAATATTGCGTTATAACTGATGATCAGTTCTGTCCTGCACTCACAGGGAGGTTTTCTTTCTGCTGTAGAGCTGCTTTCTTCTTCCACAGTCTCTGGCGCAGTTCGGCCAGTCGCCGCTCCATCCCCGCTACTTCCTGTGTGCGCTTACTCAGACACTCCTTCTGCTGATGGAGCTTCGCGCTCTGCTCCAGGTTCAGCTTGTTCCTCAGCTATAGGGAAGCACAGTCTTTTATTGGACATATTATTGCAGATTATTTCTCTCAATCCCTGTCTGTTTCTTTCTGATCTTTCATCATCCATCCATCTATTTGTCTGTAGACCCATCGAGCAATCTATCCATCTGTTTATCCCGCTATCCATTTATCTACCAGTCTACCCATCCATTAACTACATACCTGTACTTCTGCTTATCCATCCATCCATCCATTTATCCAACTCTATATCTGTCCATCCCTCTTTTTCTTTATCTACCAAATCACCCACCCATCCACTTATCCATCCCTATATCTATCGATAACTCTTTTTTTTAATCTGCCAATCCATCCATCCATCTGTTCATTCCTATACACTTGCTCATCCTTCCATCCATCCATCTCTTTATTTTAGCCATTCATCCAGCTCCTTTTCTATTCATCTACTCATTTAAAGAGTCATCTCTTTATCTAATCACCTCTCCGTCTAATCTTTTTATCCAACTATCCATGCTTTTATCCATCCGTCCATCTACTCAACCAAATCATCCCTTATTTTATTTCTCTGCCCATCCATCTATCTGCCTTTATCTATCCATCCATCTGTTTTTCTATTCATCTAGCCACCAGTCTACCTCTTTACTGAATCTCTCTTTCTTTCAGTTAATCCACTTCTTTCTTACATTTATCCACCCATCCACCCCTATTAATCCCAAAATCCCTGTTATCCCTAACCCATTATCCATTCACCTGTGTCTCTATTTTCTATTCAACCACAAATCCATCCATGCATCCATTCATCCTATGCCCAGACTCTACTTCATAATACTTCTAGCTTTGCTACATTTCTATTTTTATTCCTCTCTTTTATTTCATGTCTCCACCTTTTCATCCATCCATCCTTCTATTGTCTCTTTCACTGTGCATCCATCCATCCATACATCAATACATACGTCTAGCCAAACACATATCCATCCATCTGAACAACAGGCACCTGAAGCTCTTTGTAGAGTCGCTCGAGTTCAGCGATTTCGTCCGGTTTGCCGCTGCGTAACGTCTCCAGCTGCTTGCTCAACTCCTCCACTCTGGACACGGCCATGAGCAGCTCCCTCTGCTTCTGCTGGAATAGGCCGTTCATCTGCTCGATCTCCTCCACTACAGACACGGAGAGACAGAGTGACAGCGAGTGAGAGTTTTCACTAACGATGAATCAATTGTTTTTCTTCGGCTCATTAGCTTTGAAGCTCATTGTGGTGATTCCTCGCTGAAGTTGATGAGGTGTCGATTCGTGGCTAAGCCTCATTGCTAATGCTATTAGCATGAAACCGCAAGGCTAATAGCAGTATGTGCTATTAACAGGCTTTTTTTTTTTAAAAGCTTTGCAGATTTTCACCAACTCGTCCACATAAAAAAATATATTTGTACATTTTCTCAAATCCAAAATAAACGCAGTATGTTTCTGTGCAACGTCAGCAAATAATAAATATAAATCAAACGTAGAAATAAACGCTACAGGCGTCTCAAGGTTTCTTTGGATAATTAAGTGTTCTTTGCCTCCTCAAAAGGCTTTACCTCCATCGGTCTTTTTCTCTGTTCATCTCACCATCCATCTCATTCTTTATACATCTACCCATCCACCTATCCCTTTCTCCTTCCTCCTCTTTCTCTATATATCTAATCATCCATCCACCCATCCCTTTCTCCATCCGCCTCTTTCTCTATATATCTAATCATCCATCCACCCATCCCTTTCTCCATCCGCCTCTTTCTCTATATATCTAATCATCCATCCTTCTATCCATCCATCTCTTTGTCTACATAGCTAATCATCCATCTTTCCATCCATATATCATCATCCATCCATCCATCCATTTGCCTCTTACTCTATATACAGTATATCTAAACATCCATCCTTTCATCTATCCATCCACCCATCCATCCATCCTAAAAAGGCTTCACCATCTCACCATCCATCCCTTTCTCCATCCATCTCATTCTTTATATATCTAATCATCCATCTTTCCATCTATCAATCCATATATCCAGTCATCTATCCATCCATCCATTTCTCCATTTGCCTCTTCCTCTATATACAGTATATGTAATCATCCATCATTTCATCCATCCATCCAATCCCTTCTCTAGCCACCTCTTTCTCTATGTATCTAATCATTGCTCCATCTCTTTCTCAATCCATCCATATCATTCTCTATCCATTTATATATCTATCTATGTATTTTATCTATCTATCTATCTAGCTGTCTGTCTGTCTGTCCATCTACCTACCTACCTACTGTTTCAATCAAAATTATTCAACCTGTCCAGGTAGTGCACACTCAAAAACCCCTAGCCAGTTCAGGTATTTCATGTGTTCCAGCTCAAGCACACCTGATTCAGCTAATGAAGCCCTTGATTAGCTGCATCAGGTGTGCTTGAGACAACACCTGTTTTGCATATGCTGTTGTGAGGGATTCTAATCAGGGGGGTGAATAATTTTGAGACTGGAGAAGTCATTATAAGTTTCAATTGAATTTGAATTTTGGGAAACCACTTGAAGTATTCGTCGTGTTGGACTACTTCAATCACTTTTGTTTGAGTTGTTCATTGCAAACAGCTGAAAGTCTGTAAAATTTGACAATAAACCTGATTTTCACTGCGGGTTGAATGGTTTTGATTGCAACTTTATCCATCCCTCTTTCTCTAAATATCTAATCATCAATCCATCCATCCATTCATCTATTTCTATATCCTTCCACCCATCCATTGGTTCATCCACCCCATTCTCTATTCATCTAACCATCTCTTTCCTAACCTATTCATCCATCCATCTCCTTCTTTATTCATCTAACCATCCATGTATTCCATCCATCCATCCATTTTGCATAAAGGTTCTTTGATTCATAAAAAGGCTTCACTGCCATCCTTTTCTCTTTATATCTAACCATCCATCCATCCATCTTTCTGCATGCATCCATCAAATCCAGTCATCCAACCATCAGTAATTTTTAGATATTTGAGGGTTCTTTGCTTCCCAAAAAAACTTCCATCTCTTTTTCCATAAATCCATCCATCCATCCATGCTTGAATGTTTCTCCCAGACTGACAGCTGAAGAACACTTAAGACTTCATTAATGATTCAGCAGAAGTTCTGACCTAGTTTGCTGTTGCTGAGGCGTTTCTGCTCCACCTGACCCTTGAGAGCCCGAACACGCCTCAGTTTGGCCTCCTGGTTCTCAGCGTTCTCGCGTAACAGCCGCAGTTTCTCCTGCTCACGCTGCTGCTGTTCCTGCATCTTCAGAAATCGAAGGCGCTGCTCCTGAAGAAAAAAAAAAAAAATCAATAACCCACATTGAAATTCTGGGTTTACAGCTGTAAACAGCTGCATGTTGAGTGATTCGTACAGAAATCACGGCTGTTTTTTACAGCCACTGCTACTAATGCTCAATTCCCATATTAATATTGTGTTTATTGAAAACCCGACACGAGCTCCACCTTGGAGGCCAGGACCTGCTGCTGCGCATTGATCTGCTGCTGCTGCCGGGATGCCATCTCCTGCAGCTCCGTGAGACTGATGTCCATAGGAGGATGAACAATCTAGAGAAACAAAGTCATATGACTAGCTGTGCTCAATGGTATATTCATGTTGGGCTGGGAGGCGATCACAAAACGAGACAATCCTTTTGGGAATTGATAGCCAACTCCAAATCTCAGAAGAAGTGCTGTTATTGGCTCTCTGAAAATAAAAAAATGCGCCTCTCCACTGCACACCCACCAGTAAGCACGCAGTATTTTTCTTCGAACAAAGCGGAAAACATAAAAGTTGTAACATAAAGTTTGGCTTACGCAAATCAAGAACGCTGTCAAAGGAAAGTCAGGTATATTTCAGCTAATTAGGCTAAAGTTCACTTGGAAGTTTAGCAACCACAAATATTCAAATGAACAGTGGCAATAATCTATGATCCACACCAAGTAGCTAGCTAGCCAGCTAAATTCAAAAGCTGATATGATAGCTAGCTGTAACGTGAGTAATGTCGTTATTTCTCCACGATGCTCTCTATAACTCGGTTTTTAGAATCAAGAAAAATTACCATACGGGCTCGACTCCATCGAATCAGAATTGGAGTCGACTCCAAAAGTTCTGGAATCAACCGAATCGCAATCTGTGAAACTCACAGACCCTAGCAAGCTGGCTAACATTAGGCCAACCGAGCTAGCTAGGTATAAAAGCAGAGCAGAAAGCTAGAAGCAACTAGCAACATGAATGAAACAGATATTGCGGATTGTTAGCAATAACAACATTGACACGGTTTCACACTTACTCCGTTCTCAAGGTGTGTCTCGGATATGGCGTTCCTCTTCAGCGAGAGCTCCGGGCCTCTGGGAGTCCCTAAGAACACACACACACACAGTATAATGACACTAATTAAACACGGCTAATGAAAAACATTGTGTTGTCCGGTTCATTAAGCTGCCAGTGGTGAATCCTTTAAATCTCCACCATCATCAATATTAAATAACGAGAGAAACATGTCTCATTGCTCATCTGCCCTACGAGCACCGGGCAAAACATGTCTACTCTAGCTAAAGCCAGCATCAGTTCAGCCTTGAAACACCCTGGGCTGTGGCCTCACGCACACACACACACACAAAATCAAAAGTGTGTCCTCATACTACCAGGGTCATCCAGGAGCATTGGCTCAGTGCCCCACTGACACTCATTGTAAGTGTGTGTGTGTGTGTGTGAGCCACAGAAATTGGAACATTACCCTGCTGGCCATGCAGAATATTTTGGGAGCTCACAGCCCATGGGTCCACCGTCACATTTATTTGGCACTCTGTGTGTGCGTGAGTGTTTCTGGGGTCCACTGTAATACCAGAACAATGTCCTTATGTAACTGACGATGAAGGAACGAATGTGTTTAAAGTCCTGGAATGTTCATGAATCTCAGAATAATAAAAGTCAGAATAATCAGAATCGGGTCGATATATCAGTTTCAGGACTACGCAGTATTTTGAGACCACGTGTAAGATAATAAGCACCATGACACGTGTGCTGTATTTCAGTTTGATCTGATTGAAAAGAATGTAAAAGTCCCATCTCAAACAGACCAGCATCAGCTCCACGCTGTCTGTGGAGTCAGGGCGCGTAACGTGACGGATCACTGCCACGAGACGGATTACTGCCATGCGTGCAGTCACGTCGGGCTGTGCGTGTTGTGTACGGTCATGAACTTGTACTAATTTAAATACAGACGAAAGGTCTCGTTAAAAAGCTGTACTTTTGCGCGTTCTCCTTCCTGCTTCCTCCACCTCGTTTCATCATTTATTCATCCTCCTGGTTTCTCTCTCACCTGCATCGTGGCTGGGCGCTCGCTCGTGGCGGAGAACGAACCGAACCTCGGACCTCTGCTGCCCCCAGCGCTGCAGCAGCTCCGTCATCCTCTCACCGTCACCGATCAGGCGCTCTGTTCAAGGAAATCGCACAAAGAAAGACCCATACAATGACAAAGGAAATCTCGTTTTACACTGCAACCTTCACGATCCTGAAGCTCGTGGCCAGAAAAGTGTACAAAAGCTGTCGTGTAAAAAAAAAAAAAAAAATCATTCTCTCTTAATATTATTCTTAATTGTTCACGGCCACGAAAGCCGGACGCTTGGCTTCGAGACAGTCAAAGTAACACAAATAACATTTCAGTTTTCAGGTGTTTACATGTTCAGTTTAGGTCATATAGAAGGGTTTCTTTTTCCTAACGTACACAAGCTTGTGTCTATCTAACAGTAATAAAACCTATAACGGATACCACATTATAATATTTTATAATAATATAGCATCAGGCCAGCAGCATTGTTGTGCTTAAGTTGGATCGTTGATATCCATAAATCGGTCCAGGTGTAAATAAATGTCCTCACCTGATCCTCTCCAGCTCTCGGCCAGGTAGCAGTCGGTCTCTCCGGGTTCCTTACACACGTCCACAACGTCCCGGCACAGCGTCTCCGGGGTTACGGGCACCTCGGTGAAGTGCTTCTCGCTGTTGCTGAGGTACACGGTTAGAAACATCTGTCGCACACACACAAACACACACACACACACACACACACAGAACAATGTATAGAAACACAAAAGTTGTCCAACATGTTTTCCATAAAATACATGTTAAATCCATATTTAGGATAGTCCATATTTCCACAATTAAGTCATCGTCCATTTCTCAACTTCTCTCCACAATTTGAGACGTGTGGCCCATGGGGGTGGAGCCATACCAAGATGTCCTGCGGGGGTGGGGGGTAGGAATTACCCATTGGCAACCCATTCCAATTGCCAAGATGGCTGCCATCGTATCATATCCTAAACCACATCAGCAAGAGGAGCATGTAGTTTTAGGAGTATATCTACATGTTGTAGCTCCAGCCCAAAACATCACACGCCCATCCGAACAATCTAGACACCGTGATACATAATGTGCATCGTAGAAATGTCTCATAGTACTCTGATATGATATTTTTATCGTCTCTCCCACCACTAGTACCATTATACTGTCACAGTTCTGCATCGCCAGCCTGCTGTTCTCTTCCTAAACCGCACCATAAGGCTGTGGGTTTCTCTCTTGGCACGAGTGGGATAAAAAAAAAAAGCACAGATGGATGTCAAGAGGCTTTGGACCCAAAAATAAAACACTGGTGGGAGGAAGGGATTTGTCACTGAAGATAAAAAAAACAAGAAAAAAAACTGGGGGGGGGGGGGTAATTGATTTTCTGACATACAGTAAGAGCTGTACTCATCGCAGAATGTTTGGGGGGGGGAAACATCGCCGGTACTGTCGATGCGAATGAGGACTGGATGGATCGGATTCGACCGTGCCAGCTTGTACAGAGACATCTTCGCTGCTGATTGAGTGTGAAGTGTTTGTTAGCGCGACAGATTGGCTCAGGGGGAATTATACGGCTGCATGCTGCTTTACCTGAGTCTCACGCACACAGAGAGGGACGTGCAGGTTCTGTCCTGAAAACTATGAGGGTTTCTTTCCAACTATTTCTTTTTTTTTTTTTTAAATCCACCTTAGCGAATAAAAAACCCCTAAATATCGATCCTAAATAACGAATGATTATCATCTGAATATCACTGACAAGCAACTTCTGACCAATCAGAATCCAGAACTCGACAGCAACGCGTGGTATACGAGGAACACTTGTGTCGCGTAGTATCTTCCGTCAAATAAAATCATGAGAGAGAGAGAGAAATGAATGAAAGTGTCTGAGAGACACTACCGGGAAGAAGGTGCCGCTGAACGATACGCTTCTGTCGCCTATCTAGGTCTCTCAAACATATATATCTATGTTTACGATCAGACCAGCACGAGGGCATATTTCCATGGTAACGTCCAACCTTTCCATGGAAAAATAAAGTCGAGAGCTCTGAATAAATCTTTACGGTGTGACTTCAGCATCTGATATGAGAGGTCACACCTTTCACTAATGTAAGCCTGAGGCAGGGATAGTGCTGGAAGTTTTATTTTGAAACTAAGAACAAGTTTCTGTACTTCATGCAAATTTGGCCTCGAATGTAGACAAGACACTTCACCGTGTGCAAGCCGAACACTGGAATGTTACCAGGGCGGCCATTTTGGAAGTTAGCGGATATCCAGACGAAAGTAGAGGTTTTATTCTGTGCTTAAAATAGAAACGTTTTCTTTAAAATGAGATTTTAAAACATCATCTAAAGCAAGCATATAAAGATTTGGGCCTGTTTTTTTTTGTTGTTGTTGTTGTTTTTTTGTGATATAAATTTTCATTGCTTGTTAGCTGCAAAACTAAAGAAGCTAACGTCAGCTAATCAGCTACACTTGAGGTAATGGGAGACTTTCCTGGACTGTTCATTTACTTCCTTTTTGTTTTTTTAGGGACTGACTCATGCATGCGTACATTTAAAACGATTCATTCAACCCTGTTTCAAATGCTTTCAATTATATTGGATTTTAAAACCAATAAACAAAATATGTAGAATATATACAATAAATACATACTTGTAAAAAAATCAAATACAATAAGAAATAAGAAATAAACCACTTTAGGGCATGCTGTTATAGAAACCCTCATAGAATAATATATAATGGAATAATGGTTATAATGGGAATTGTATTGGTTTTAATGGAAACTGTAATGGGTCTGTCTCTACTGGTCATTTCTTGCCTTCTATTGGTGGCATGTTATGTCTAGTGGATACCATTAAGGACCAGTAATGGTAATGATTTTAATGGTCAGCTGATGGTTTGTAATGGTATTTTGTAGTGCACACCATTAGAATTTCCATGTTGGGGGGTGATGAAGCGGAATTACTGTTGGTGATTGTTTTTCTACAACAGGACATCCTAAAGTATGTGTTGAAAAGTCAGACTCGCGCTACCGTTTCCCAGTTTGTCACATGATCTTTGCACGAGTCATTTCCTGAGCAAGCAAGCAAACAAACAAAAAAAATCGCACATGACGATCTGATCGACGCTCCCATGCCACCCAGCCCAGACACGCCGTTTGCATTATTTACACAAACGCCCATAAACACAGCATAAAACATCAACTCGGCTGTGCTGAAAAAAAAAAAAACAACCCCATCCCGGGCTCAGAACTGGCGAAACAGCAGGGACGCTCGTGACTCATCGGGACGCTGTTGACACGGCAGCCGGAGCCAAACACAAAGGTTTGAATAGTCGAGCCTCGTCACGGGAAAGAGGATGCAGCACTTCTATATTTACACCGACGTTTTTCCGAGAATGACGTTTCCTCGTTCCGTTGCTTTTGTACGATTCTGAATTGATTATAAGATCTTACATTTAAAAAAATTAATAAATAAATCCTCTCTAACTCTCTAAAGTCCATGCTGTTTTTTTTTTTCTGTGTGGTATTAAAACTGGGCTAATCAGTCCTCATTTCTGCATTTAGGTTGTTCATTAGCACACATAGAAAGAACACACACACACACACACACACCATTCGCAGCCTACTTACGTCCAAACCAGTGGCTCAGACACAACACCAGACTGTGATAAATCCTAATAACATCACGGTAATGGGTTTTCAGAATACCTATACCTTTATATATATATATATATATATATATATATATATATATATATATATATACACACACACACACACATGTATACGTAATATATATATATATATATATATATAATGTATGATATATTGTAACAGGTGTAACTTTACACCTCATGTTGCTGTTACTTTTCTCACCTTTAATTGGTTGAGATAATTGGTAAAAGAAATCTTATACGTGAACTGAGAAAAAAACATCCTCTATGACTACAGGAACAACAGAAATGCAACACCATCAATAAATGATGACAAATCATTCATCATCTGTCGTACGATACAGGCTTCCAAAAAAAAAACAAACTTGACTTTAATCATTCCATGGGTGTATATATTTATTATTTCAGTTGAATCACTAGTTAATTAGCTAGATGATTTATGTATTCATGTATTGGGCTTATTAAACTGAGCTTGTGTGTGTGTGTGGTCACAGAAAAGCTACTGTCAGTCTGTTTGGTGCGTGTGTGTGTGTGTCTGACCATATGGTCAGTAGACAAAATGGATACACACACACACACACACACACACACACACACGGTCATGTGACAGGGGCTTACCCTTGTACCCTGCTGACCTCTAAAAGGTTTACCCTCTGAGAAGGAGATTATAGCTCCATCTCAGAACCTTCTTATTAAAGGCAGCCGATGAAAACACGTACACGTAAAAACGCATAAAAAGACGGCTGTTTATATTTCTGTTCTGGCTAATGTACCGCCCAGGCTAACATTTCGATGCGAAAGAAGCGATCGCTAGCACTTTATCTGCGACACACTGCTAGAAGTCGTATGTGTTAGCGTTGGGGTTCATCAGTGCTGGAACGTCAGCACTAATTTCAAGAGACATCCCGAACGCTAATATGTATCCGTACTGACTCTGACATCACTTCCTGCTCTTTGACATCCCGTTGTGTTCCTATAGGTCATTCTCGGTGATATGCTTTCCATCAGGCATTAACTATGTCTGTGATGTTTTACGAAAAGCTCTCTGCTGATTAGCTAAATAGTTAGCGGGCTAGTCAGCTATTAAAAGTTGCTTTTTATTTTTTTTATTTCTATCTTTCTACTCTATTTAAAAATGACCAAAAATAATAATAAATTGGATGGTTATAGCTGTGAGAACAGTGCTGCTAGTCAACTGGGCAAATGATTAGCTAGCTAATAACCAGAGCTAACGATTAAGTAAGTTAAGATGTGTTGGGTTTATTTAAAACATTTTACACAGACTACACGACAGTGGAAACGTGACAGAATCATCAGGAACATCAACATTTCCCTCAGAAATGTTTGTAAAATACTAGTCAAACACTCCGTACAACCGAAATCACGCTTAGCACCGACCACTAAACGGACGCGAAATGAATCCTGCCGTGTCGGAAAGTGCCGCGTCAGGACGGACTTGTGACTCGTGTATTTTCAAGACCGAACGTGATGTGTGATGCGAAATAATCACAAGGCTTGTGGAATCTTCTGGAATCTTCATGTCAGAAAGAGGATTTCCGAGCATATAAAAGGCTTGCGTGTGTCCGGTGTTTTTTATCGTATCGCTAACTGAGATAAATCTATGCTAAATCTTTCATTCTACAACATGTACAGTACAGCTCTGGGTTAGTGGGAATTCCATCGGCAGGCAGCGAACACGGTGTGAGGGTTAAAGTCTCCTGTGGAAGGCAGGTTGCCATGGTTACTGTTGCCATGGCAACATGCCCCGCGACAACATTGGTGCTATGCAGAGAAGGGCTTCTGCGCCAATGGCTCTGGTACTTCAGAAACACACACACACACACACACACACGTTTCGTCATATTTCTCGTACGGGGTGAAATCCAGTCAGAAACGGTTTGTTGTGACCCGAACATGACATGAGGGTTCAACGTGAGTGAAATGAATGTCTTCCTCGTTGCGCTGAGACTGGTTTGGGGGTCGAGTTACTGAGAGCTAATGTCATTTAATCCGTCTTCCGCATGCTGACTGTACACTCACCTGTCAATTCATGGTACAAATGATTTCGAGCGAGTTAGCCTCAGAGTCATGCGACCTCCTGCGCTAACCAAGTGGAAAAGCCCAAGCTGTTCAGCTTCCTCTAGGGAACCACTAACAATACAGCATGCATTTCTGGGGTCAACGTGTCGAGTTCGAACAATAGGCTGTAGTTCCCTAAATGGCATTAAGCATGGAAAACCCCTGTTCATTCTAAACAATGCGATCCAGACATGTATGAGAAAATAAATATACCCCCCCCCACACACACACACACACACAAAATGGAAGGATGTGTCACTCAGAAAAGAACTGCACCAAACTGTACTTTCCCATCAACAGTGGTCCTTAGCTTCCAAAGATTACATAATCATTTATAATAATTGGTACCTAATATAATTGGTACCGCTCCAACCACAAGGAGACATCCAGCTTGGTAGCTTGAAGCCTTGGGAGTTATATTGTTATACATTAAATACAACCCTGCTGGAAAAACAACAACAACAACAACAACAACAACAGAATTTGTAATGATTAAAATGGGAATTGTATTAGTTTGAATGGAAACTCTAATACTCCCTGTGGGTCTCTACTGGTAATCTGTTGCCTTCTATTGGTCACACATTATGTCTAGTGGATCCCATTAATGGTTTCAATGGTTAGCTGATGGTTAGTAATGGTATTTGTAGTGGAAAACCGCATAGTGGAAATTCTGTGATGGTGTCTATTGGGGTTAGCAGGGAATATGGTGTTTTCGCTGGCATGCTGTTTGCGAAAGTTACAGTATATGTTGCAATGAATATCGGTTATTATTTAAAAAAAAAGTCAAATACTGTACAATTAATGATTATTTTTTTTGTTTCTTGTTTTTAAATCCTGATTCTATACCACTATTCATTTTGTTCTTTTTTGGTAGCATTTCCAGCAACGCAAGGGTGGTGTTGAGCACATTGCCGTTCTATAATTAGCCCAAACAGGCATGCAGGGACGTGTGTGATAACGATCTGACAAAATCCAGATTGGGAATGGCAGGGGAACGCCGGGAATCAGGAAGAGCAGCTTACACGAGATATAAAAGACGTTCGAAGGGGTGTATCATGTGTGAATACTGCGATACTGACCTTTGCTTTGGAGATAGGCGCAGTATAAAAAAAAACAAAAAACGTCACGCGCTTTGATGTGTTAGGATGAATAACGGCATTCGTCTGGTCAAGACGATGCACCCGCTTCCACTCGAGATGCCCGTTTACAACCTGCGGCTGCTGTCGTGGACAAAAATCCGCAAAAATCGTAAAATAGTTTTATGGTCCAGAATTGACTGTGGTCTTACAACACGTAATGTGACGTCCTCGTATTAGCGGCATTGCAAACGAACATGGCCGACGACAAATTCCCCGGCGCGTTCGATTAAAGTCTCAGAGTGCGAGCGCATGTTAAGACGCTCGTCTAAAATCCGCCAATAGGATGGCGGCAAACTCGTGGGACGGCTCCGAATACGGTAGCGGCGACGAAACGTAAACAATAACACGCTTCCTTTTCCTTTCGTTGTGTTTAAGGCGAGCTCGTTTGTTTTTGTGCACCACGTAAGCAGGAACGTAGACGTTTACTTGAATCGCAGGTCTACCATTAGAGGATCTTCTTCATGGTGTAGCCTGATACGGAGAACACACGTTATTGAACACACGTTACTGAACACGTTATTGAACACACGTTATTGAACACACGTTACTGAACACACGTTATTGCACACACGTTATTGAACACACGTTGCTGAACACACGTTATTGAACACGCGTTATTGCACACGCGTTATTGAACACGCGTTATTGCACACGCGTTATTGAACACACGTTATTGCACACACGTTACTGAACACACGTTACTGCACACACGTTATTGAACACACGTTACTGAACACACGTTATTGAACACACGTTACTGAACACACGTTATTGCACACACGTTATTGAACATCATGTTATTGCACACACGTTATTGAACACATGTTATTGCACACACGTTATTGAACACACCTTATTGCACGGTTATAAAGTTTAACAGGGAATTTTTACATTTTTTTATTTTAATTCTCGGGATCTCGTACAGCGTGATGAGTAATAAACGTAAAAGATCACTCGAATCGAATTTTTTTTTTTTTTTCTGCGCTCGCGATGTCGAAAGCGATACAATGTCTACAGATGATATCGCGCGCCCCTGGACTACCCCGAACGGGGCGCGTGATAGGATGTTTATTCAGATCCAAACTGATAAACACGGGCATTTATCTCCTACACATCGCACACACAGTTATGAAATTAGAGACAAGCTCAAACCAAACTACTTATTTATTTATTTATTTATTTAAGCTCAATGTCATCTCCCGCGAGCTTTTCGGTAACACTCACCGGCATCATATTGTCAGTCGTGAAGAATGCAGATCTCCTCCTAATCCTAGTGTTAATCCCATACACACACAGTGTGTGTGTGTGTGTGTGTGTGTGTGTGTGTGTGTGTGTGTTTTGCAGTCCAGGCGATGTGCTCGCTCGCGCACCTGCACTACGTCTTCGGTGTGTGTCTGTATTGTATTGTATTGTGTATTATTCCGTGCTCTCGCGACTCTCTCTCTCTCTCTCTCTCTGATGCTCTCGCTCTTTTCCAAACCTGTTGCAGTGTGTACTTGTTCACCAGAATCCGCTACAGCTCTGTCTACCGATCAGAACCTCTGTGCTCATCACACACTCACGCGCTCGGCTCGCGCTACCGGGTCCACGCGTCCAGCTTGCACCGGAGCCGCACGCTCGCAGCGCAGATCCGCTAACTTCACACCGGTGTGACTATACAAACTGTATATTACGCGTCCGAAGGGGGGCGTGTCTGTCCGCGGGCGCGAGATGCAAATGAGATGACGTCACGGACCATCGCTTCAATCCCTCACTGCTTAATGAAGGGCGCGCGCTCAGGGGGCTGGCCCTCAGAGCCCAATCTGTATTTTGTCGATCATTTTTACCCCCGAAATTTATTTATTTATTTATTTACTTTTTACAACAAACTGTTGTGTAAAAAAAACTTCCTCTTCTGTTTTATTAAGTAAGCGAAATAATTTAATTAATTAGATGACGCCTCATTTGCATAAATAAATATATTAATATTTATCGTTTATGAAAATTGTCTCACCATCGCATCCAATAACACACGCTCCTGCCATAACTGACTTGCAGGTAGATTCATTTGAAGAATCGACTCAGTGAAGTGAGTCATAATGAACATACTGCTTGACAGTAAAACTTTTGAGTACATATATTGGAAATATGGGTGTGGCAATGACCATAAATGGGATTGTGGGCGTGGTATAGCTAATGCGACTGATTTATTTGGCTGTATTGTGCCAGGACACCAATATTTTCTTTTAGAAATCATTTCACTCTTATAATATCATTTTGTTCTAAAACCTAGTGGTTATCACGTTGGCCTCGCGCCTACGGGGTTGGGGGTTCGATTCCCGACTCCGCCCTGTGTGCGCATGTGAGTTTGCATGTTCTCCCCGTGCTTCAGGGGTTTCCGCCGTGTACTCCAGTGTCCTCCCCAGTCCAAAGACATGCCTGTGTAGGATAAGGAATCCAGAAAATGGAAGTATGGAGTTGGCCAACCAACCGACCAACCAACCAGGGAATCAATCAGATAAACAATATAATTAATGTTACATTCAAAGTCACATCGATATCCCAATTTCTTCACATTGTATTGAATCCTTCCTTCCCTTCCTCTAAGCGTCTTCCTCCATCTTTTCCTCGACCTTGGAGACTCAAGACTGATGGAGTGGAAAGACCGACCTGGCAGGTCATGCATTCTCTTCATCCATGGGTGCGTTCGCTCTCAGAGAATCAACGCTCAGCCTTTAAGTATTCAAGCCTTTAAAATTCAATTACTGCGTGGAAGTGATTATTAACAACTAAAACAAGTTGCTGTAGTCTTTTTTAACAATCCACTCATTTATGGAGCTTTGAAGCCATAATAAGTGTTAGAATAATTATTTCTATTCCTTATGTCGTTGATTGATCACTGTGTCAGAAGTACACTATACAGGCGCTAGAGGGCACCAGAGTCCTCACGAATAGCTAGACAGCGTTAAAACACAAAATATTAATAATCCAACATCTTTTTTTACAAAAAATCTTTCTTAGGATTTAGAAACCTGCCTTTGCGTATTATATCAAAGCATTGATAGTTAGCTAAAACATGATGGTTAAGTTTTTTCCCGCTATAACAATGTGCTTCGGCTTCGGTTAGCCAATAGCGCGGCAAAGTTTTTTTTTTTTTTATGTACTGGGTATCCCTGAATATTTATTATTATTATTATTATTATTATTATTATTATTATTATTATTTCCTAAAAAGGCTAATAATATACCACCCTGATTAATGAAATATAGAAGAAAAAAAAAGACAAAAGAAGATGGAAAAAGAGGAAAAGAAAACAACCTCCACACACTGTTATGGGAATTCTTTCAGAAGATCTGGAAAAGCTTTTGCAAACTTATCACATAGCCTACACGTTGTTCTGGACGTCTTTAAAGCACCTAGCTAGCTAAGCTCTTTCTGCCTCATGGTACCTCAGCAAAGGAAATCTAATTACTAACATCTAATACAGAACAGGAGAAATCCTACACTGTTGACAATAAGCTGTACTCAAACTCTCGGCTAAACCGTATAACCGCTTTGCTAAGCCAGTGTTGCTAAGCGTGTGGAGGATTGGGTGGGGTTGTGACTAACTCGAACGCTATTGGCTGTTTTTTTAAAAACTATTTCGCGAATTTGAGCGTGCAGAGAAACTGCATGGAACACCAAAACGGTGGAGTCCATTTATTTCTCATTTGGTATTTTTGGAGTTCTATAATTAGTTGTGCAGTCATTGCATTCTTATTAAAATAAATAAATAAATAAATTATCTGTGTAAATTAAAAAAAAAAAAAAATATCCAACTTGTTTTTAAACAATTTGAGTGTTTATTTCACAGTAATGGCAGAATTATTTGTCCAAACCAAATTCAAAAAAAGGTAAGAAATGCAGGTGGGAAGCATTGCACAGCAAAAAGAAAGAAAGCCACAATTATGTTCATAAAGTGACGATCAACAAAATGTAAAATGTAATACACACTAATGTAAAAAATAAATAAATAAATAAATAAAGATCCTGAAGCACAAAAACCTAAAACTGAGCATACATAAAACATTCTACGCATGCGGTAGTCTCAATACTTCCTAAATAATAATAAAAAAGGTTTATTGTTTAAGTATTTTACATCTATGTATACTACTTTATGTTTACTAGTATGTTTACATCTATGTATACTACTTCATGTTTACATCTATGTTTACATCTATGTATACCACGTTATGTTTACTAGTATTTTTACTAGTATGTTTACATCTATGTATACTACTTTATGTTTACTAGTATGTTTACATCTATGTATACTACTTTATGTTTACTAGTATGTTTACTAGTATGTTTACATCTATGTATACAACTTCATGTTTACATCTATGTTTACATCTATGTATACTACTTCATGTTTACATACATGAGTATCATGTTTACATCTATGTATACTACTTCATGTTTTCATCTATGTTTACATCTATGTATACAACTTCATGTTTACATCTATGTTTACATCTATGTATACTACTTCATGTTTTCATCTATGTTTACATCTATGTATACTACTTCATGTTTACATTTATGTTTACATCTATGTTTACTAGTATGTTTACATCTATGTATACTACTTTATGTTTACTAGTATGTTTACATTATGTTTACTACTTTGAATTCACTGCTTTGTGACTTTAAAAAAACAATTAGAAATAAGAATGCCCAAAATGATTGATTGATTTATTTATTATTATTTTATTATTTTAGTTTTTTTGGTGCTGGGGAAAGCAAACTCAAGCCTGCAGAGGGAGACAGAGTTCTAACCATCCAACCATCAGGTTTTCAGAGGTTTTCTCCCAGTAGCAGATTTATTTATTATTCATTTTCAATTCAATTCAATTCAGTTTTATTTGTGTAGCACTTTTAACAATGGACATTTTCCCAAAGCAGCTTTACAGAAATATATAAATTCAGAATATAAATTTTACATTGATGAATTTGTCCCTAGTGAGCAGCCAGAGGCGACGGTGGTGAGGAAAAACTCCCTGAGACGATATGATGAAGAAACCTTGAGAGGAACCAGACTCTAAAGGGAACCCGTCTTCATCTGGGTGACACCAGATAGTACGATTATAAATAAATCCCTTCTATAAATGTGCTAATACTACATGGTCAAATAGTGCAATTGTGTAACCAGGTAAATTCATTACAGTTTTTACATGAAGTCTGTTTTGTTGAACTTCTCTACTGTTCACTGATGGAGACTTGAGTGCAAAACTGCTGTTTTTGCCATTGTAGACCTGGCCATCATAGCATAACTGTTCATATGAATTGAGGTCCAAAGCCATCCTTTGGTCTTCAAGTGGCACCATCCTCAGCAATCCCAGTGATCTTTAGGCTGAACTGACTGATGAGAACTCCAAGCAGAAGTAGGGCATCAGGATGGATCAGGCAGGTCCGGAGAGCAGAAGGGGTCAGGATCACTGGTATCTCAGGAGTATCATGTGTAGCTTGACAGAAAGAGAGAGGGAAAGAGAGGGAGAGATTATTAAGTATGGTTATTGTCCCGTAATGGTTAAGGATAATGTACTTTGCGTGAGTGCAAGCAGGGACTCCGGCAAGACTAGCCATGACAGCATAACTAAAATGGAGAGCCAGAAGGTAACACAGACATGAGGGCGCTCTGGGACATAAGGAGGCCAGCCACTCCACCATCAACAAACCTGGATGAACGCATGGAAGTTGGGGGGCGACAGCATCCCAGTTCACCAAAACACTCAATGCCTGTGAGCCTTTAGATCTGCTCCTTCATCTAAAGAAAAACTATTCACAAAAAGCTTGAGTAAACAAATATGTTTTCAGGCTGGACTTAAACACTGAGACTGTGTCTGAGTCCTGAACACTAATTGGTAGACTGTTCCTTAATTGTAGGGCTCTATAAGAGAAAGCTCTTCCCCCTGCTGTAGCCTTCACTATTCGAGGTACCATCAAATAGCCTGCACCTTTTGATGTAAGTGGACGTGGCGGATCCTAAAAGACCAAAAGTTTGCTCAGGTACTGTGGCGTGAGACCGTTCAGTGCTTTATAGATCAATAATGGTATTTTAGAATCAATGCGAGATTTCACTGGGAGCCAATGCAGTGTGGATAAGATCGGGGTGATGTGGTCGTATCTTCTGGTTCTAGTAAGGACTCTAGCAGCTGCATTCTGGATTTTTTAATTTCCCACTACTTTTCTTTTTTCACATTCTTAAATCGGTCATTTCTGACGTATGTAAAGTTTTAAAGAATATCTCTATTTTTTATTTTCTTACTAGTATGTTACTAGGTATGTTTTCTACCAAATGTATTCATTGTTCATGTTCTTTGTTTCGGATCTGAAACGCTGTTGCGTTGGATCTGAAACGTTAGGGACCACCTATATATATATATATATATATATATATATATATATATATATATATATATATATATATATAGCAGGGCCTAAACCCGAACTACAATAACGGACCGCAATCCCTAATTACAAGAAGTTCTAATTAAGTCAACCCCCAAATTTTATTTTTTTCTCCTTCTCTGAAAGCTGATCTGGAGAATTAGTTCATCAGTTTCCGCCAGCTTCAGATCTGACGTGACATTCGGTCTAATCTGAGCTCGGTGGGTGGCCATTTTATTGACCATTAGCAGATGACATCATCTACACAAGAGCTAAGAGCATAAACAGTCCTCGCACACGCACAACCCCCTGTGTCTCACTGTCTGTCCCTGTCTCTTTACGCTGATTAAGTTTTCTGTTTACGTCCCGCAGATGCGGCCGTTTTTATCACGACGGATGTCGAAAAGGAAAAGAAACACAATAACACACCCACTTGAACCTCATCATGTGCTTGAGCTGAACTGTTTGGCGTGTTAGAGCGAGAAAACTCTCTCAGTGTGCACAAATGAAAGGACTGGGGTGGAGACAGAACTGTGCTTTTTCCACTGGACTCGGTACCTGACCTGGACCAGCACCAAGAGGAAGCAGTAATGCAACGTTCCATGCGACGTCCAGGAGATGGAGATGTCGAGCAGCAGCTACACGGGAATGTGGCTTTCGTTAGAACAGCGTCCACATCTGTTCAACACCTGGTTTAAGCTCAAGCAGGTGAAAAAGAAGAGAATGGGATGAGTGAAGACAAAAGGGGGGGGGGCAGAAAAGACAGACAGAAGACACAAGGAAAGAGAAACGATGACAGAAGAGATAACGCGAGACAAAAGGAGCAAGAAGATAAACAAGTCGCAAAGAAGAAAAGAGAATAGAAGAAGAGAACGAGTAGAGAGCAAAGAGATAATACTGAATATAAGAGAAACGAAGAGACATGGACAGAAGAGAGGTTAAAAAAAGGGAAAGAAAGGAAAAGACAGAGCAGAGAAAAGAAGTAGAAGAGAAAAAGAAAAGAGAGAAGAGAATGGAAGATAAACGAGGAGGAGAAAAAAGAAAATAAAAGAAGAGAACTGGGGGAAAGAGAAAACAAACGAACGTAGGGGGGGAACGTAATACTGAACAGAAGAGAAAGGAAGAAGTGAGAGACATGAAAAGGCAAAGAAGAGAGAAGTAAAGAGAGATAAAAAAAGAAATGTAGAAAAGAGAAGTGAAGAAGAGAAGGACACTTGGCACTGAGTGGGCAGGAACTGGGCGGTGCCTCTAGTGTGCACTCCGGGGGGTCGTGTCTCGTTTGGAGAGAAAGAATCTCTCCATATCTGACGCTAACTCATCCTGAGTCACCCCTCTTTATTATTGCCCCCCCTTCCATGGCAGATGGTGCGGTCCGCTCCCCCGAGCCCCGCCTCGATCCCAAAACCATTGTGCCCCAGCATTAGAGGGAAACAAGTACCCCTCCTTTACTCCCTCTCACTCACTCACTCTCTCTTTTTTTTAACTACTGTATTGTCCAGTATCATGTGCTATTCTCTCTCTCTCTCTCTCATCTCCACAGACATGTTGTACTTGAGTAGTGGATGAGTTTCATGACATGTAACTCGACCGGGACCCGATTATCTAATAATCACGACTCCAGAAATTTCTTCCCTCTACCTCAGTTCACTGCAATTCATTAAAAATTCATCACATTTTTATTATATATATATATATATATATTAATTTTTTTAAACATCAAAAACATCATAAAAATCAAAAGGATCTATAAATAGCAAGAAAAACACATGATGTGGACCACCGACATCCAGCCAATCGGCATGAGGAGGCGTGTTGACTCACCTGTTGCTTCAGGAAGCTCCGCCTCCCTTACACTAGCATTCATGGGTTTGGTAAACTATTACTAAATTAAAAGTGAAGGCCATTGTTTATATTTAATTTTCAACATTTAGAAAAAAACGATCACGTGTTGACTTTTTTTTAATTATATGTTATTACATTGTTTTTAAAAAAACAAAATTGAAATACAATCATGAAGTCCCGATGTTCAAAATGGTGCTAAATGGTAGAACGAGCATCATATTTAATGTCTCCTAACATTAAATCTCCTAACTAATATAGAATGATATAGAGAAGCTGTGGAAAAATGTAAAAAAAAAAAAAAAAAAAAAGTTTTTTGCCGTTCAGAGTTTGAGAGTTATGCCTTTAGCATAACATGTTTAAATCCACACTCTAAACAACTGATGATAAGCATAATCCAATGAAACATCAATGTTCTTACGGTCATTGGTTTGTTTCCCTTAATGTGTGCACCTGTTCTGTGTTTATCCCCTAATTAGTTTGTCTATTTACTGTATATTTTGCTCTTTTTCTGTCTTATTTTAAAAAACTTTGTTTGTTTTTTTTTTGTATCGTTACATTTCTGAGCCTTGTTTTCCCGTTTATGTGTCGATTTTTTGACTCGGGTACAGTTTATTATTGCCTACAGTACCTGTTCTTTGACCTACGCAACTGACTAAATTTTGATTCCTGGATTTGTCAACAAATCTTACGCTGACTGGAGATCTACAACTCTTCGTCCAGACACTTGACCATGGCTCATACTGTTCAACCAGTCTGGATAAACTAGAAAGCAGCTATTCATCAATCAACCAAAAAAGTGCATCTTCAAAGAAGGTTCTCCAGTGAGAAGCAATACTGTGTTGGAATAACTGGAGGAGAACTTATATCGCCAAGATGTGATGGCTTGGGCTGGAGTTATATGCAGGGAAAGTTACGCGTATTCAGAGTCGGGCCTTTCTGTTTAGCCCTACTCGGACGATTAACCAAAATGACCTTCGTGTAGTTCACACCGCATCGCCACGTCGCTAGGATCATCAGCGACATGGTTTTTCAACATCGTCTAGACCGCCATCTTTAAACACAAGCACTCGCATTTAAGCCTAAAAAAAAAAACTGAGATACAAAATACAGACTGAAGGTGGAAAAAGGGTTTGTTTCCATTTTCCCTTATTTCTGACCAATGAATGGCAGAGTTTTACGGGGATGATTTCAGCTCTGCATGCCCATCAGCCATGATTATTTACAGTGTAAAACCAAACCAAACAGCAAATGAATTAAAAGTATCAATTTCACTGTGATTCGGAATCTAAATCTGGACTAATTCGGACTCACCGATACTGATAAAAGTGCACCGCTGTTCCACAGAATTAATCAACACCTTCTGACCAATCAGAACCCAGAATTCAACATTATGCCAGTATGTTTCTAATCTTAACCATATCGGACCTGGAATTTTCTGTCGTTTCTTGTCTAAGTAGCATGCGGACGCATCAATATCAACAGTGTACGCTAAAAAAAAAGACTTTTTTTTGTTTTCCAGCAAACGAACTCTGACCCAAGACCAAAGATGGCCGTGCTGCACATTTCTTGATCACTACCACGTTATGTAACAGCTCAGGGATTTCCTGGTCCCTCAGATCATATCCATAACAACGGGCACAGGTCCCTCTGGGGACTTATGGCACACGCCATCCCTCTGGGGGTCTCGACCTCATGACCTGGGGGTAGGGAACGGTAAAAGGTCACTGGACACTGAGAGAGAAGGCAGGGGGAAGGGCCGAGGGGGCGCTCGAGGATCGAGGTCATTCGCCAAAGGTCGTCGCATTTGCATAGCGTTAGGGTGGTGAGGGTCAGCGAGAGCATGGACGCCCGGCACACGCCAACAAATGAATCAATGCTCATTTCCCATTCTGTACAACCTTACCTTCGAGCTGTAGGTCCATATGATCTTTACTTTTTCGCAACAGAAACCCCTTGTTTTGACATTTTTGTTTTTGACATTTTTGTTATTCTCATTCTCATTTACTTTTTGTTTTTCATCATGGGTTGTGCTCAGAGCACAGAGTAGGAAAGGGGGAAGAAATCAATACTTGTCCTCTATGAGAAATGAGAAGACATGGAGGTAATCTAACAAGAAAGCGAGAGAGAGAGAGAATACGCAGGACAAAAAGAGAAAAAGTTTTTTTTCTTCATCTTTTTTTGTTGCACTAATCTGAATTCCAATCCGCTTTGTTCCTCACGCTTTCTCCATCACACCCTCTTCTCTCACATAAATACCCTCTCATCGGGTACATCAGCACTACTCAAACTTTGAGTCGTAAATGTGTGTGGAGATTTGCTGATTTAGAATTTTAAAGCAAGACGGAGTGAAAGACAGAGTGAGAGAGAGAGAGAGAGAGAGAAAGAAAGGAGGGGTAGTTTTGAAGAGGAGGGGGGAGGTCTGGGGGGTTGGGGGCGTCGGTCACTCCGCACACTCTTGCCCCACCTGCCCACCCCATCTCCCAGCGGGGGGACCCGAGAGGACGAGAAGGAGTGAGGCAGCTCCATCTCTCTCTTTCGCTCCGTTAACTCGGCCTGACAGGGAAGAAGAAGGAGGAAAAGGGGGAGGGGCCTCAGCCCATCAGATCCACCAATCCGAGTCTCATCTTACTCTCGGCCAGTGGGAAGAAGGCGAAAAAAAACCAGGAGCTGGTGCACTTCTCTTCTTTCATCCCTCCTTCCTTTCCTTCTCTCCCTCTGGGCATGAGTAGCGTCTCTCCTCCTCTTCACACTGCCACACCTCTGCTTCTCTTCCTCTGCGACGCATCCACGAGGTATTCCATCCCTCCTTCTTTTGCTTCATCTTTCTTTTCTGGAGTGTTTGGTGCAACTTTTTTATTTTTTGGGGTGGGTGGGTGTGTGTGTCTGTGTTTTCGAATGTGAGCTTTCCAAAATCTTCTCATCTGAGCAGTGAAACATGCTCTCTGTAACGCATCTCCGTGATTGGACCATGACTTACAACCTTCTAAAGCCATGCATCATCTTACAGGTTATGAATTTTGCATAATAATTGAATTATCGTCATTTCTGGAGCTTTGAAGATGCACAAGTGATGATCAGAACCTAGCATTTACTGCCTCAGATGCATGTGTGGTGATGCCACATGGTACACTTGATGCAGCATCTCGCACACGCGCAAGAATCGAATGGATACGATTTCGAATTCCGTTCCTAGTTCTGCTAACGTTTTTGTTGTGGTTGTTTTTGCATGCTAATCTCACTTCAATAGGGTCGGACGCTTCTGAAGTACTTTATACATAAGTGCATGAAAAACAATATCAGCTTCTTTGCTGTAAATAAATCCTGGTCTAAGATTTAATATTATTTACAATTGTTGAGCTTTAATAACTCTTTTTTTTTGGCCTGAAAGCTGGCCATCGATGTGCACCAACTCCACATGGCAGATCAGGGCTGGGCAAGATCTCTTGATTGGCTCTTGTAGCTCGCTGATTTTTCATTTTTTTTAACTTTATGCAGAAGTCTACGGAAAAAACCCCACCAAATTTAATTGTTAACATAGTTGAAATCTAATATATAGTGTTATTTTTCTAGTTGTGTCGCTTTAATAACTTGTTTTTTGAAGCTGTTGGGCCACTGGATCGAGCTACATGGCAAATCAGAGCTGGGTTTTGTTTTTTTTTCTTCCCCAAACCATATTATTGCTCCTACAGTAAATGTATGCATATTCTCAAATGTGTTATCAATACCGCAAAAATAATGATATTATGTTAGACTTATTACCTCATAATGCACTTTTAGGATCACTTTTATGAATCAAAACATAGTTTTTCTTCATTTCAGCCCAAAAGACAGCGATGTCTGCTGATTTCTTTCTTTTTTTATATACTTTACATACTAGGATACATAAATCAACACCAGATTTAATCATGGAAATGGTTTTCAATCTAATATGTAGTGTGATTATTATGTTTTTTTATTTGTGTAGCTTTGAGAACTCATTTTTCGGGATGTTCGGGCCATTGGATCGAACCACATGGCAGATCAGGGTTGGGCAAGGTGTGCTTTTTCCAAAATTTGGAATCATTTCAAGAGCGAGCTTGATGCTAAATCCATTCGTATACTTTTATTACATATTCATTTGACCATATTCTCATGTTATACTGTATTTCTGGATGTTCTTAGAGATACAAGAACATAGTCCAGATGTGTAGCAATGCCACATGGACCAACTTCATGCAACATACATGGAAAGATTGGATCATGTAGATGCAACTGCAGCCCAGCCCATGTCTAGCATTTATTTCAATTTTTTTTTTTTTTTTTTTAACATTTTGGCCCAAAACATGCTGAAGCAAACCACAAATCAGTGTGTACTGACTCAGGGTTGAGAATGACGTGCCTTTTTTTCCCTCCAAACCACCTCCAGGACGGACCAAGAGCGCTAAATCCGTGTAGCACATTCCTGTAACGTCCTATTTCTGGATTCTTGATATTGCACAATAATCGCATTAGGCTATTTTTCGATCTTGGGGTTGCACTCAGGATCGGAAGATGCAGGTTATAGATCCAAACCGAGCATGCAGGTGTAGGGAATTTTTATGTCATAGTGTGTGAACAAAACCTCAACATGAAATCATCTACAAAAAAAACAAATAAATCGAATCTTATTTATAATTTTGCTTGGACGATAGTAAAAACCAGGTTGATGAGTCATACGAGTCATATGATTTCTAATCTAATTGTATTCCTACACAGATTTAATCATTCATTTTGGTCAAAAAGCCACTGGGACGACCCACATCACAGGAGTAGCGATGCCACATGGTGACCTTCGTACCACAGTAAGCTCTGGCCACGTGAATAATATATTGTTTAGCATGTTTAAAGTTTTCCCACCAATTTTTTGCCCAAACGGACCGACCCGGACCATCGTGAGGTCCGCGTTTTATACAGCTATGTGCGAAAATCACGACCAAGCCCTACGTTTAGTTGTGTAGCTTTAATATCTTGGAACAAACTGTAGGTCAAATCAGGGCAGGTCAAGACGTGCCTTTTCCAAATCACTCTACTGTAAAATTCAGGATTATCGTAAAATATATTTTTGAAAAATGTAAATAAATGAATATATATCCTGGTATTATACATGGCAAGGCAGCATTTCTCCATTGGTGGAGTAAATGGTGTTATTTTGTGTCATTATCAGTAATAATCTATTTTATTGACATACATCTTCTCACGCTTTGAGAGTTGTAGATAAAATTTCACACACAAAAAAAATGTTTTCTTATCTGTACAGTTTAAGATTGAGATTGAGGAAATGTGTGTGTGGTTTGAGATTGGGGTGTGTCCCAAAATTGGCGAATGAGGTCAGGGGAGTGGATGGTGGTTGAGCGAGCTCATATTTCATACACGCACCCATGAAACGTGTGCTTTTCGCTTCAGAAAAAAAAAAGATTTTTGCTCATTAGTGTCTCGCTTTATGATCATTGTATAATCCTTGGTTAAAAGAAGTGAACTGACTCCACACTTCTCTCCATTCTCCATTCCACGGGCTCTCTGTATGGGTGTGATATGATGAGTGTGCGTGAGCAAGACCAGCGACTATCTGTTGAAAAGACTGTGGCACACGTCTTCTTTTCAAATGGAAAAACACACCCCGTTCCCTTTTCAGGCCCCGGTATCGATTAGTTAATAGTATTATTTGCGAAGTGTGCCTTGCCTGTTTTCTTTTGGATGTGTGTGTGTGTGTGTGTGTGTGTGTTTTGGGTTTGGTCAACAGAAGGCCAGAGCGGTGGTCATCTTTCAGTGTTACTTCCTTTCAGGCTGAAGGTCGAGAGAAGTCAGGGGAGGTCGAAGGTTAATAGGTTTTAACCCCCGTGAGGACTGAGGTCACGCAGGAGAGAGGAACGCTCAATCGATCGCCTTGAAACGGCTGTATTCCTCATCACACATCGCCCAATTCCTTGCGTTCGTTTTTGTTATACGGATAACTTCCGAAACAGAGAAGATGAAATTGCAGTGTGTATTGGGTAACGATTTGGTCTATTTCTGTACAAAGGTATTTTATTGTAAATTCCTTTTAAAAAAAAGGCAGAATTGTGTAATAATTAAGAAATATGAAAATTATTTTGAAATCTTAAGGAAATATAGAAAGACTAATTTGAATATCTTCAGAAATATATCAAGGGCCTCCCCATTTCTGGGGAACTATCTGTATCCTTGCTCAGTTTCTTGGTCACGATTCCTCCCGTTGAAGATTTCCATATCATCTGACCGCACCACCAATTTGCACCACCATACCTCTGAAATCACCGTTGAGTATCTCATCATGCTTTGGAAAGACTGCAACTTGCCCAGTTATGTCAAAAACAATGCCCAAATTGCAGTACCTTGTTGGTCCACCTTCAATGATGCTAAGATGCTAAGCCTTAAAGATGAAGGTAGGATTGAGATCCAGTGTTTTTGTCTTAAATGCCAGTCATCAAAAGCCCCAAATTTTCCACCGTCATAGTGTTGTGTGGGTAATAGTTTAGTGCCCCTGTGTCAGTAATATCATGGCCATCATAATGATCAAAATCTGAAATAGCCTAATGATAGCAGAACACACAAAAAAAACGAACCTTTTCTGTAGTTAGAAACTCTTGCAACATCGACAGTGAAATTGTCACGGCAATAAATCCCAGCTCTCTGCTTCAGTTGTGTTACTATAATGCAGGTTATGAAATCCTTGTAATCCTTAATAAGGCTAAGAAAGTGTCAATTTCAATGAATTTAAGAAGGTTAACAAGTTGCTAGCTAGCTAAACACCAACCACATTGTTTCCACGCTGTTCTCTTAAAACTTACCTTACTTTTTCTGTGCTTAGCGAAGCAGCAACATCAACTAACAGTCCCTCAACAATGTACCTGCTGGTCCCAACCTGCTCCTCAACTAGAGCTAGAGCAAGTCCTGGTTTTGCCTTTATTTAGTTTTGCATTGTAGCTAAGAAGATGAGTCAACAAATAGATATTAGCTACATTTATATCCAAGGTTGACCATAATGCAAAGGGCCCTAAGTTGGTCCTTGAGGTACACCAGTCATTTCACATTTCTGGAATATTATATATATTATATCACATATCTGGAATCAAGGTATGTTGGGACTCTAGGACAGAAGAAACAAATGACTATGCCAAGTTTGGATTCACTGAACCCAACTAATGCAGGATTATTTAAACCTGAATTCTACTTAAGTTATAGGAAATACAGCATTGGTTCTCAAATCCAGTTCTGGGGACTCCGTGGATTTTAGAGTCCAGTCTTGTGATGTTTTCTGTATTGACTCTTTCTGTATTCTGAATTTGTCTTGGAATTTGAGATTTGTACTATGACTTGGCTCGGTCTAGCTAAATATGGTCTTGGTCTTGACTGAGAGAGTCTTGACGTTGTGTTTTTGCATGCACAAAGTTTGTAATAATCCTTCTTCTAGAAAACAGACTAATCATTGGCACAATGCATGAATGAACTAGGTGAATTAAATGCTTGGTCTCAAAAAGGATTTGATTGTCTTGATCTTGCCTAGGTCTTGCTTTCATCTGGACTCAAACTCGACTTGTCTTTGACCCCCTTAAGATCTCAGTTAATCCTGGACTTGGACTTAACAATGGCAGTCTTTACTCCAGCCCCACTTCCAACACACCTGACTTGAGCACTAATTAGCATAAGGCAGCCTGTAAAATGAAATATCCATCAAACAGATTTGAGCTACAATTGTATCCAAGGTTAACCACATTCTAAAGGGTCCTAATGAGGGCCTTGAGGTACATTGGCCACCAGTTCTTCCACATTTCTGAATAAATAAAGATGTTAGAATCTGATTAACTGGCAGAGGTGTGTTGGGAGTTGGGACTAAACAAGCAAATCGTTGAGCCAAAGCCCGTATTAGTTCACCAAAATGCAAATCCAGCGTGGTGCCTACAGCACACATTGGCTGTGCATAGGCTTGACCTTTCCATACTCCCAACCCTGATCCAGGTCATTAAGGGTTTGATTGCTTGGATACGGAGCATTCAGTAGGAACAGTGCAGAAGGAAGTCCCTGGGACTGGATTTGAGATTTGAGTATCCCGTTCACTTCATTCATAATTTTAAATTATTCCCAATTATTTTGTCGATTCATTCAGGAAATGCTTGATCTTGTTTTGCTCTTCTAGAGTGTGAAAAAAGTTGGTGTACCAGGATGGTGACGATGGGAATTTCAGCAGGTGTGTGTGTGTGTGTGTGTGTGTGTGTGTGTGTTTTTGGAAGTCTGGACTGTTGAAAGTTGAAAAAGGCAGCGGTTTGGGAAGGTCACCTGCTGGACTCGTCCCAGCGATAAGACTGTCCTTCTTTACCAAGTCAGCCATTTTGCTGTTAATTAGTGACCAAAAGTGGCATGCTACTCCTTTCAACACACCTTTGTAAGATTTAATATAATATCCTATAATATAACCAATAATCCGGTAAAACGGCTTTACGTAAAAACTCAACGTTGATGTATTATGATAAGCCAGGTATAGCCTTATAAATAAATTTTAAAAAAGCAAGTTTTCCAATATCTGTCATATATTTACCTTGTTCTTGGGCACAGAATGAGTCTTGGGTTGAACGTGGTGCTGTTTCTGTAAACGCTGAACGGAGCTTTAATCTGTTTTCTCATTAGTCAGCTTTATTTCAAAAGCCCAATCAGCAATTACTGCGGCCAGTGCACTGGTTTTTGGCTTTCAAACAACAATACATTCTCAGAGTGTTAACTCATACAGCTATACTGTATCTGCTCTGCTGTGCTGGTGAATGTGGAGGTAGACCTGGATTTCCTGTGGACAAGAAGTGTAGTATAATATGGTATAGTATAGTATAGTGTGGGACAGCATACAATACAATACAATACAAAGCCAAAAAAAACACAATACTGGAGAATATTATAAATACACATGTGAGAATATATCCTGAATCTGAGAACAAGCTTTACTTTAACATTCAGATACTAAATCTCGCTAATACGTGAGAACGATGGAAAGAGAAGAATTCTCTCTCACTCGTTTGTGTTTCTCTTTCTCTCCATTGGTTACAGCGAGGAAAGCGACGGAGGACGAACAGAGGGGAATCAATAGAGCTGGCCCATTGAAGAAGACAGGCGGGGTGGTGCGCCTTCTCAACCTTACAGCACAGGCAAACAGCAAGAAATCACACCATGACACACGCGTATACACGTGTAGGCTTATTTATTCACTTGCCGCCACCCAGAACAAGCACGTTGGAGGTAGAAGCAAGGTAAGGTGCCACTAGAATGATTCCTGCATAGCAAGTTCCAGACAAAGATTGAAAGGTTGACGTTTTAAAGTGTACAACGACGGCATCTCGACGTTGCGGTAGCTCTGATTTCTGGAATGTTCTTCAGGCCAAACATGTGAATGTTATGAGTAGGGATCATCGACACGTCGTGTGATTCGATTGTGCAGCGTCAGCAATCCATGTGACATCTTTTGCCTCACGATCAAGCCATTAAACATTCGCGTCGCTCGTTCAATAATGTCCGGAAGAGATTTTTTTTTTGTTCGGTCCTAGCTTGGGATATACCTCAGCCAGGTAATCAGGATTCTTACATTTGTTTTTACTCAGCTCCAGAAATGGAGAATTGCCGGTGTACCTCAGGGTGCACTCTGAGGACCGTTTGCATTACCAGGCCAACTTCCTCTCTGTAAAATATCAACAACGACTTGGTACTTTTCTTTTCGTTGTCATTTTTTACAATTCCTATGACAAGGATGAAAAATTATTTCGATGATTTTTTTTACTCAAAATGGCTACGAAAGAACACCACCGAGTTCTACCCATGACAAATCGTCACGACAAATTGCCATAGTTCCCAAAAAGGACTGTAAAAGGTACGTGACCTTTCGAATAATGCCCTCTTTGCTATAATCTACGGTGGCGCATATGTGCAAAACCCAATAACAAACCAAAAAGCGTGACAACGAGCACGTTTCCCTTTCAGTTTTGAGTTAATTTTGTTCTTTTTTTTAGTTTTTTACTTACAGGCCATCGTAATTATATGACCTTAACATTATGGTAAAAAAAAAAAAAAAAATAGTAGGAGTGATGTAAGTGATGTGTGTCACCCCTGCTGACTAACCATTAGTTTGATTATGAAGAAGCTCAAGATTTCCAGAAACTTCCACCACGCTCATTAGCAAGGCTGTCTAAGGTGCTCCTGTCAGGTTCCAGTCATACTGTCTTATTGTTTCCCACACAATATGGCATCCGTCGCCAAACGAAGCTGTTCCAGATTCGCATTGTCCAGCTTGCCGCCGCCCTCTTCCCCCGGTGAGAAAGCATCCAGAACCTTTGGGCTACCACAAAGGAAAGTGTCAAGTCTGTTTAAGTCTAAAGGGATTGTTTGTTAGGAAACCCAGTGCTTACTGAAATCTGGTTGATGTGGCCTGTAAAAGAAAAAAGGCTGTTGGGAAAAGTTTTAACCCCCCCCCTTATACTCCTCCCACAGCACCTTAACCTAGTGTATCCTAGCTCAACAGCTCATGCTGATTTATTCCTAACAATACCTCCTTCCCTCCATCCTTCCCTACCTCCAACCCGGGGGGCTAATGCCTCCCAAAAACTCGCACAGAAAGGCCACAAAAGGGCAACCATTTCTTCAAGACCAGAGCCAACCAACACCCCGAGTCTTGTTTTCAGGTAGGGTAGATGAAAATAAAAGCTGCGGTGGAGAACGTTTCGTTTGGTTTATTAGCGGTGAAACAGAGTCACAACCTGAACACAAAACACAAACAAACAAATTAAATACTGTACCATGATTGGAAAAGACCAGAAGAAGGGGGTGGGGTCTGAGTTAGCCCTGAGCAAAAGCGTGCGTGCATTAAAAATACCCACTCGAGCCATGAAAGGAGAGGCAACATTATATTAGCTGTTTTTATTTATTTATTTATTTATTTATTATGGTTAATGATCCAATTAATATTACTTCAAAATTACAAGGTAATTTCAATGCTCTAAAAAACATAATTATGCTATTTTTACACAATTGTTTTCTTTTAATAAAATGTTAATTTCTATCATAACCATGTCAATGATTCTGGTTACATTTTAAAAACAGGCTGTGTATTGTCACACCAGCCAGGGCCACTCTTAAAACATTTCTGGGTTTTAAAAGTGTCTACTCAGTAGCAGGTTTGTAGTCTAGCGTATTATGTTTAATCAATTTCTTACAGTTAAGAAAACATGAACAAGAATACTAATATTATGGTAAGAATTATTATTATTATTATTATTATTATTATTATTATTATTAATTTGGACTCTTTTTGCATTCACACTTTCAAATTTTGGACATGATTCAGTTCTTTCAGTAACAGTACACCTAACGTTAATTTTTTTCAGTTCCAAATATATATTTTAATTTTAAAAAATGTTGTTTCTATTAATTGGTGTTAGAAGACTACTGTAAAACAGTTAGAGTAACAGTAATTTTTAACTTAACTAAAGAATACATGAAAATAACCTCCAAAAATCAGCTTTTCTTGAAACAAAAAAAAAATTCTAACAAACAAACAGCTCACAAACTAATAAGCTATTTAGGACAATAGTATTCAGGGAAGATAGGAGTAAAACTGAGTAAAATTAAACATAAAGGTACACAGTTATAATGGCTGAATAAAGGATTTAAAAAATCTGATATGATTTTTTTTTTTTCATTGTAGTGGAAATTGGACAGTAATCATCACAGACACTGCATACGGTTAAACGACAGAAGGTCCTATCGTGTGATATAAATAATGAATGTCAGCGGTGTGCGTGGTTTAATGTTTCACTGACGCTTTCAATTAAATTGAATCAAACGGTTAGAGAACGCTTTTCGGCTCATCTGTCAGCTTATTGGTCTATTTTCTTTTTGTAACGTTTTTTGTTACTGAAAAATGCCAAAAAAATTAAGACCAAATTAAATAAATGATTGAACTAATGACAAACTGAAGTATTTTTCTACACTAAATCTCTAAAAATAAAAATCACTGCCATAAAGATGCAGATTTCAGCTGTACCAAATACTTCATTCAACTGATTTCACCTCGTCTGCTTTCATGCACCGGTTAGCATTCTCTGGCTAGTATACGTTCACACGCTAGCTAATAAGCGTTTCCTTTGATAGCTAGCTTTAACCTTGCTGGTTTTTCCACTCACTAGTCAGCTTTCATTCGCTAGTTTAGTTTCAATTGCTAGTCAGCTTTCACTTGAATTTTTTACTCACTAGCAAGCTTTCACTCGGTAGCTAGCTTTTATCCTGCTAGTTTTGATTTGCCAGTCAGGTTTCACTTGCTTGCTAGCTTTTACTTGCTAGTTTTTCACTCACTGATCAGCTATCACTCAGTAGCTAGCTTTTACTCTGCTAGTTTTTCACTTGCTAGCCAACTTTAATAAGCTTTCACTCAGTAGCTAGCTTTTACTCTGCTAGTTTTAACTTGCTAGTCAGCTTTCACTTGCTAGCTTTTTTTTGTGCTCTATGGGAATCATTCACTCTGTAGCTAGCTTATACTCACTAGTTTTTCTCCATTCAGTAGTTTAGTTAGCTTTTACTTGTGAGGTTAGCTTTCACTCAGTTAGCTTACACTTACAAGTTTACTTTCAGTAACTAGTCAGCTTTGGCTCATTAGTCAGTGCTTCATTCACTAGTTACTTTTCACTCGCTAAGCCAAGGCATGTTTGGTGTCTGACATTTGTTTCTTTAGTTTTGTGCTGGATCTATGAACCTAATGTTGCTATCAAGTAACAGAAGTCTGTCTCACTCATAAATCTGTTCTGTAAATACCTGCTCAAATCAATATATTCCTGCTTCAAACAATGTCCCATCATCTTTTTAAAAATACACAGGCAGAGTAAATATTTACAGTTTCTTGCCATCTTTTTCCAATGTTGGTAGGCGGCACACTAAACTGTGCTAAAGAAAAAAAATATTATACTGTTGTCCAAGATGGCTGCCGTCATAGCGTTCTAAACCAAGTCAGTACATCTGTGTGACATCACCGAGGAACTGGGTGTGGTCGGAGGAAAAATGTATTTCGCTACTTGTTAAATACATTAATCGTATCTCTAGCGCAGAACTAAACAAGGAAACGTCGGATAATTGGTTATGTTCGGCGTAGAAAAGGGAAATGATTCATTTAAAAGCTCTAATAGTTAGAAGTGAATTAGTTAAAACCTGATGTTTCTGAACTCCACAAAATTCCTGGTTGCACCTTTAAGAAAACACTTCATGCTTTGGATTCATTTTGCAAAAGCCAAAGTGGCTCTTTGAACTTAGTCTCTCTCTCTCTCTCTCTCTCTCTCTCTCACAGTGTGTATGGAGGGATGATCACAGTGGATGCTTGGACAATACAACCCTGCGTACTTCTGCTCCTACCATGGCAACTGGTGGGTGGAGGATAGGAGTGTGTGTGTGTGTTTCAGGGGCCACACAGCAGATGCCTTGGGGTGACGCCTTACAGCTCAGCAGCTGCTAGAATCTAAACTCACACACACACACACACACATCACTGAGGTGAAAAGATCAGTATGGCTCGTTTCTGGCACACACCGCTGGCACATTATCACACACACACACACACACACACACACACACACACACAGGTCAGAACAACTAGGAACTAGTCAGTGTGTTATCTAGTGAACTGAACAGTGTTGGTAACACTCTCTCTCACACACACACACACACACATGCACGCACGCACACACACATACACGGAGGTGCCAGTGTAATCTCTGCAGGCAACTGTGATGTGCTCATGATGCTCACGTTCACCTGCAGGGGTTGCGTTGTCAACCTCACACACTCACACACGTGTACGCACACACACGCACACACATTTGTGTGAATATGAAGGCACACTGTCACGGTGTGTGTGAGTGTGAGGCTGAGCTGAGCGCTGGCATAATCTCAGCTGGCAACTGTGAGCATGAGACAGCCCTCGCAGGGGCTGCTGGGATTGTGCCAAGCCCAGCGTCTCCGCCCCCTCCAGGCTCCACCCACAAACATCCTGGATTGCAGTTTATATCATATTCAGCAATATACAGGTTGGACAAACAGCAGCAACACAATGACAATGTCCTCAAAATGACAAACAACACAAGCAACCTGTCAGCAGTGAGTGTGAACGTTTTCTGCGCACAACGGCTGTAAAGACTGGTTATTTGAATGATTGTAGAGCCCGGACTGCCCATTCTTCTCTGATCTGTCACATCAACAAGGTGTGAATTTATACTGGTGTTCCTAATAAAGTGGACAGTGTGTGTGTGTATATGTATATAAGCATACATACAGCATCCATGGGTCTTTCCTTCAGCACAAATGATTCTTTGGATGTGCGCATTAATACAGGGATGATGTAAGACCAAAGAGTCGACTCATGAGTCAAATGAACCGACTCACTGTAAAGAGCCAGAACTGCTACTGCTACTAACTCTGGTAATGGAGTTGAATCTGGTCCATGTTACTATTAGTCCATGTATTCATCTGATTATCTACTGCAGAGCTGATGGAAAGCAAAAAAAAAAAAAAAAAAGTCAACAATTGCACAACGTTTACACAATTACACAATTTTAGCTCGGTGACGTTGTTATTTTTTAAAATCTTTTTTTATCGAGAACAACGCATCCGAAGTCTGTTTGAGACACTGTACAACTCCACAGAGGTGTTTTAGTCAACAGGAGTGTGTGATTATTTATTTGCACATTTACGTCAAACTAGAAAATGTAAAATGAAAGAAATATTTTTCAGACTTTTTGGGTTTTTTACATAGTTAATCGTCTACATTTGAGGGGGTTTTGTTTTTTTTGTTTGTTTTTCATGATTAACCCAGGACGACTCTCACGCCTGGCGTGCGGCGATGCTTTCTGATGTTGATGATACTGCATCAGGAACTGATTGGATGATATCGAGGAGCCAACGGTTCCTGATGCATCCCCTTCAGCATCGAAAGATACACTCTGACACTGGAGACTCCTTCCGTAAACATTAAAATAAACATCTCCTCACAAGAACACTTTGCAATTTTTGCAAACTTTGCAAAGTTTGCATTGTCTGTAGCGTGTACACTTAATGTGATGCATAATAATTAAAATAATAATAAAGTTGCAGCTAAAATCAAAAGGTGGTGCTGTGTTTAATAAGATAGAGGCACAGGTATGCCCCCCCACACACCTACACTTCTTCTCCTCATAGGTCAGTAGTGCAGCAGTGAAAGAAGAGAGGGTTGAATTGTAGTCATGACCCCTAGTGGAAGGTGCTCGACAGTATACAAAAACAAACAAAAAAGCAACTAATAAGAACTTTCATACAGAAAACATTCTGAATAATAAGAAAAAAAACTGTTAAAATAAAATAAATATGCGTTAAATAACTAAAAACAAATTACTAAAATAATTAGTAACTGCATCTCAAATTAATAAAAAAAAGTGTATAACTAAATAGAAAAATTAATATTTATTACATAATGTAATATGTATATTTCTTCTAATTGAAATAGTTATATATATATATATATATATATATATATATATATATATATATATATATATATATATATATGGTAGCTTAATGATAACATTTAATACAATGTACTTATATAAATACTTAAATTTTTTTGTAATTACATTTGATAAATATCTAACAATTTAATAGACTTAATTTAATAGAATTTAAGATATGGTAATGAGTATAAAAACAAATGTACACACAAGTGTTGAATATTTATGTCTGAATACAATTAAAAAATAGCTAACGCAACATTCTTTTAAAAAAAAGGAAAAAAAAGTTTATTTATCCGTCTAAATCAAGGCGCTGTGTCCGATTGATCACATTCCAAATTGCTCCCTCTACTGTCTACCTAGTGCACTACATAGGGAGTACATCCTATTATTTCAAGAGGCGTGTAGTGCACGTGTGTAGGGCGCACGCAGGAATTTGGGCATCGATATTAATTGAACAACTTGCAGCGTTTAACTGCAGCAAATTAGCCTGTTTGAGACTTGTTCTTTCGGATAGAAGTCTATTATTAGAATTCCCGTCTTCAAATTCTGTTCATTCGTGACTATATCTTTAATAAGTAGGAGATAATTAAGTTTCATCCTGATGCTGTGTGAAGCTAGAAATGCTAAACAAAGCTAGCTAACATTAGAGAATTTCATGGGTGTTAGCTAAGTCCATACGTTTAACTATCTACGAACGAGTGGTGCAAAGTACACATTACATCATGTATTAGTGTATTTGTGTTAATATTAGTTGTTCTTGTGTGTATGTATGAAAGCAGAATCCCCAAGATGGCGCCGAGTGCGCTGTAAGCTAGTGCGCATGCGCGTCGAATAATCGCCAAGGCTATTAAAACGGATTATTAAAACTTCTCACAGAAATTTCCTCGTTAAAGCGCCATGAGTTCACACGGAGCTCAAGTTCCGTGCGAGTCACCTTTAGAGAATAAACGCTTAAATCTCATCCCTATTGGGCGACAGCTCCAGAGAACTCCTCCGACTAAGATCCCGAACACGCAAACCACGCGTCCATCAGAAGAACCGGCCATCATGGAGGAAGAAGACTCACAGGTTGGTTTTTTAAAGCGGAATCAGTCCTAGGTTTAAATCCCAGACTTTAACTAAATAGTCTGAAACTACAGTAGGCCTGTTAATCAAGTACGAGATGATGAAAAGTACCCGGATGCCACACAAACCGGTTCTAGCCAGGTGTATGAATGGGGCGTGGCTTCTCAGGAAAGTCTATTTAACCTAATACGAGAGAAATAATTTGTTTGGTAGAGTTTTTTTTTTTTTTTTTTTTTAATCTAGTACACTAACAAACAAACCACACATTTCTTTCGGATTTGTCAAGAATAATTTTACGCGGAAGTAAATTTCCTCGTACGTTAGCATCGCAAACGGCAATCACAGTAACGCGTTAATTCATTGTCACAATGTTTTATTCTTCTTGTACCACAGCAGTTTAGCGAGGAAATATTTGACGCTTTACCTGTGATTGTTACAAAGCGCTGACGACTCCTTCCGTAATTGTTACGTAAACACCTCCTTACAGAATGCACCATGTCAACGGTTATGCGTTTTGATTTATTAAGTTGTTTTTAAAATTAAAAACAAATCTTCTTCATAGATATTCTTAGTCTTTAGATTCTTAGATCATGTCGAGCGTCCGCTGTGCAAGTTCCTGTGAATGAGCACTTACTATAGCAACGATAACGCGTTGGAACCAGTACGTTAATAGAAACCTGTGATTTTTTTTATTTTTTTTTGGAGCTGCACTACTTCCTGTCAGAGAAAATGAATGGATGCCTCTTCTGACCAATCAGAATCCCGCTTGGTATAATGTAAATAATACACTTTGCGCGGGAGATGATTAGCGTAGTTATGTGTTTTAATTTATGTTCTCAAAATCGACGTTACAAATGTTTCCCCTTGTCTCTTGTTGTAAGACGGTACCGGAGGACGACACCGATGGGGGGCAGGACGATGCCACGTGCACCTTTGTGAAGGAGGAGAGGAAGTCGTATCGCAGGTCCAGCGTCACGTCGGCGTCTGGTGCGTTTTCCGCGTAACCCATGTGTTCACTGGTTTTCACGTTTATGTGTTTGAGTCGTAAGCTCAAATCAGACTGCAGTATTGAACTTTTTACTGTCGCACCTTTGACCTACAATGTAGTTGGTCGTGTAAGAGTAAAATGGACTTAAATATGACTTAAATATTTAGTGTGTTTGATAACTACGACTCTTGGGGTGTGTTTTTTTTTTTTTTTTTTTTTTTGGGGTGTTTAGCGAAGATGTGGAACGCAGACCCTGACGCTTTCATCCAGGGCATGCAGGGCTACCAGTGGACTGACGCAGACCTGGAGTTCGTCTATCACGCCAAGCAGCAGAAACGAGCCCAACAGCTACAGGTAAACACATAGGCCATGTGTTGTACGTGTGCCCATGTATATGTCTTTGTGTCATTATTTTACGTAACAATAACTGACTAGCCGTTTATCACGGTATTGTATCTAAAAAAAAAAAAGACCACTTCTAATCATTTTTAGTCAGCAATTTTACCCGAAATGGAAACTGTCGTCTTAGCCGGCGTATATCCGACACGCTGTACACATGCTTATATTAATCTAGCTAGCTTTTAAAAAAAAACAGAGAGCTGACTAGCATGGCTAGTCAACTAACCGTAGCTAGCACAATACACACACTGTCTGTCAGGAATTGTTTCTGACATTTTGAACTTGAGTGCCGATGTGGGTTTGTGCTTTTTGGAATGTATTTTTCATCATTTCCTGCTGCTCATTTCTATTTCTGCATCATTTCTATTTCTATTTACAGCAAGAGTTAAGCGAGGTCGAGAAAACTCTACAGGTCGAAACTCAAAGGTTGGAGCTGGCCGTCGCCTCTCGAGACCAACTCCAGTTCAAACTGTCTAAGGTGACGTGACTCAATAAGAACCAAGCTTCCACGCTCATGCCATTGTGCCTTTCTGTATTGTCCAGCAACACTGTTGTGATGTTGACCCGTGCGCTGCAGACTCCGTCCTGCGACTCGCTGCTGCAGCTGTGTAAAAGCGTCCTGTCCCGTTCTCGAACCTCTGATCAGCTGGACGGTTTGGGAGACAGAGCTCTGCTCTCGCTGTTGGATCTCCAGGACGTTCAGCGGGCCGTGCGTGAGGAAAACGCCAAGATCAGTCGTCTCGAGAGAGATGCGGCTCAAGCTCAGGAGCTCAGGTAGCAGGGATTTTTTTTTTTTACGGTCACGTGATTTACACATCAACAATCAGGTTTTAGCTTACGATCAGACAGACAGAGAGAAAAGAGAGCCGGAGATCCGTTTCTGCACTCCAGGAGAGTTGATAAAACGTAATATTGACCAAATTATATGTCGCTATTGGTAAAAAAGAAATAAAAAAAACGTAACACATAAGGCGTAGTAGACCAACTGAAGTTTAATTAAGTGATCGCACAATGTGGGAAAAATATCGTATCATGATACTTGGATAATATTTAGGTTTGCACACAAAGTGTTAGCAAAACTGTAGCACTACTTCAGTACAAAATATTAATGAATGTCGTTTAAAAAGAAGCGGACATGGAAAATTTCATGCTTTTAATTCACCTGTATATTGTTTTTTTTTTCCTTTCTTAACATTTCATTCTAGAGACATGGAGGAGAAAGCCATGAGGGACATGGACATCTGCCAAAAGAAAATCAGCACACTTCAGGTAACACTCGGGACTGGGTGGTGAAACAACACCTGAAATTAATTTGTTCAGAATAAAAAAAAAAAAAGGTTTATGTTGTTTTTTTTTTCAGGCAAACATAGATGCTCTGAAGGTGGAACTCGCAGGGTTGAAGACTCGGCTGTTGGAGAAAGAGGTGTGTGAAATTGTTTAAGCGAGCTCGTTCTGCTGATTAAAATTTGTGAATTTCAGTCATGATCGAAAATATTCGTTAGACTTTTGTTGTAAAATGAATTAAAACGGCGCACAAATGTCTTAAAAGGTGGCCATTTTTAGACAATCCCCCTGTCAAGTCCACTTGTACTTAAGGCAAGGGAGCATCTGAAAATGGTCAGATATTGATTTTTAGTAATAATATCCAAAAATTGTTCTTGAAAAGTCAGTCAGTCAAAACAGCAAGCATTTGTCAAGCTTTTAAATGTGCAAATACTTAGGGATACATTCAAATATCCTTTTCAAAGGCACCTCCTACAGGGGTGGGGCTTTATTCTGACAGGTCGTGTCAGGAATCTGAGTTACATTTGTACATTGTGAAGTAGTGTATCGCTGCTCGAAGGAGATCATCTGTAAGCAGCGTGACTTATTATTTAACCGGCAATAAACATGGTCTCAAGAAACACTTTCCTGCTTTAGGAGGCCTCAAAGGCGGCTCGAGCAGAAAGGGAAGTCCGTAAGACTGCTAAAGCCAGAGCAATTTCCCATGCTCCGAAAACTCCAGAGGGAAGTCGGGTACAATTCCGTGCTTTCTTTTTGTCACGCTGTTATTGACATATTTACCAGGACCTGTTTATTTCAGTCTGGAGTTCTTTCTAATGCGAAAACCCAACAAATGATGTATAAGCTGTCTTGATTCTCAGTTACTCACTGTTTGTGTGTACTAAAGAATAGTACTGTAATTGTGTACATGCACTGAGAAATACACACAAACACAGTAAAATGGTTAGTATTTGAATTTAGTGACATTGGTTCACACTGAAAAGGAAAATCTTAGCTGCATCGATTACTTTCATGGCTTTACTTCATCAGGAAAAAGCAACAGGTTTGGAGGGTTTTTTCCCTAGGAAACGTCTAAGTTAATATAAGATAAGAGAAGGTGTGCCACTCTATTCTCATGTCGCAAATGAAAAGTAATCTCTTCTGTGTACACTGTTCATGTTTTTTCACTATAATCTAACAGGTTTCAGGGGATAACTAGGAGATGCAGAACGTAGTATTGGTGTGTTGAGGTTGATTTGTTGATTGTAGGCATGACCGATGTTAGAAATATCCAGAACAATTAACAAAAATTCATTTGTTGCTGTTGTTGTTGTTGTTGTTTTTTCTTCCTCCACATTTCGTTGTGGAATTTTAATCTGTTAGGCCTCAGTGGGGTCTCAAGTGCCAGAGAAAGGTCGCATGTTATCCAGAAGGGCTAAACCCTCAACCAAGGCCCCTAAGGAGAAAGTCTTGAAGGAGACAGCTGAGAAGGAAACGGCTCGAAAGGAGAAGGCTGGCAAGGACACGTGTGAGGAAGGTAAGACAGCTCAAAAGGAAAAGGCGTCAAAAAAGACGGCTTCAAAGAAAAATGCCAAGAAGGAAACGTCCCCAGAGGAGATGGCCCCAAGTGAGACCCCCTCACAAGTAAAGACCCCAGTGGAGACGGACACAGAGAAGATGCCCCCAAAGATAAAGTTCTCAAACGTGGCTCAAGTGCTTGAGAAAGGCCGTAAGGGATCCAGAACGGCTAAAACCCCAACCATGACCCCAAAGGACAAAGCCCAGAATAAGACGCCTCTGAAACGTTCGATCGAGAACGAGACGGTCTCAATGGAGATGGCTGAGAAAGGCAATACCGCCCCAAAGAGAAAGGCCCCAAAAAAGATGACTTCAAAAAAGGCTGCCGAGAAGGAATTGGCCCCAGACGAGACAGCTTCCCAAGTAAAGACTCCAGAGGAGACGGCCCCAGAGAAGATGCCCCGAAACGTGAAGTACTCCAATGTGGTTCAAGCACTGGAGAAAGGCCGTAAGGGATCAAGAACAGCTAAAACCTCAACCACGGCCCAAAAGGATAAAGCCCTGAAGAAGACAGCTCTGACTGAGTCGACTGAGAACAAGATGACACAGATGGAGACGGTTGACAAGGAAATGACTGAGAATGGTAATACAGCCCCAAAGATAAAGGCCCCAAAAAAGACGACTGCAAAAAAAAATGCAGAGAAGGAATTGGCCCCAGATGAGGCAGTAAAGACTCCGAAGGAGACGGCCCCAGAGGAGCTTCCCCCAAAGGTAAAGTCCTTAAATGTGGCTCAAGTGTTGACAAAAGGACGCAAGGGATCCACAACGGCTAAACTATCAACCATAGCCCTGAAGGAGAAGGGCTTGACGAAGACAGGTCTGAGAGAGACAGGTGAGAAGGAAACAGCTCAGATTGAGGCGGACGAGAAAGGTAAGACCGCCCGACAGGTAAAGGCCCCCAAAAAAGTAACTTCAAAGAATACGGCTGAGAAGGAAACGGCTCCAGAGGAGATGGCCTCACAAGTAAAGACAATGCATGAGAATGTCTTGGGTGAGTTGGCCTCAAAGGTACGAGCCCAAAAGATTATGCCAAAGAAAACTGATGAGATGGCCCTGGAGGAGACGGCCTTGATAGTTAATGCCCCAGAGGAGACGTCACTGGAGGAGACCGCACCAAAGGCATCGAAGCGAAAGGCCCCAAAGAAGACAGCTTCGAAGAAAACTGCTGACATGGAGATGCCCACAGAGTTGACAGTTGAGGGGGTGACGGCTACTAAGAAGATGACATCGAAAGTAAGGGGCCCGAAGAAGATGGACCTGAAGAAGACGGCCATGCAGGAAATAGCTGAGGAAGAGCATGCTCTGAAGGAGACAGTTTTGAAGAATGGTCTGAAAGGGGCAGACACTCATAAAAAGGAGATGGCAGTGAAAAACAAGGTTAAGAAAGAGACCGACCCAGAGGAGACCGCTTCAAAAAAGATGACTCTGAATGAAGTGGAGGATGAGGTGACTTCAACGAAAGCAGCCTCAAACGTGAAGGCCCCAAAAGAAACGCCTGAGAAAGAGACCATTTTGAGCAGAAGGGCCTCAAAAGAAAAAGAGCCCAAGCAGAAAGCTGGGAAGAACCCAAGTGAAGATGAGGTGCATTTGCTTTTAAACGTTTACAACACGATGCTCATGCAAATCATTAGATTTAGTCCAATGACTAGTTTACTATTCCGGTTTTACTTTCTCAGGATTCCTTAAATGCAGCGCCGGCACTGGGAAGAGCCCGAAAAGCAGCCAAACCCCCGAACTCTCCATTAGGAAGTGATCCTGAAACAGTGCGTCGCTCGAAAAGGAATGCTGTGAAGAATATAAGTCTGAGCAAGACAATCCCTGAGAAAATGACACGCTCCAGGCGGAGGTGATCGTCCGAGGTAAGGAAACAACAAAACATTTAAATCTCTGTTTAAATCCACGTGTTTTGGATATTGACAACATTTAGGGACGTTTAATATTTTTTTGGCCGAACCATTTTTTGTTTTCCCCCAAAGATGGCCTTCCATGTGAGACATGGCGTGAGACATTTTAGGTAGGGGGGGAAAGAATCGAGACCGTGATAGTGATTTTCACTTCACCGTGATCACTTACCGCCCTCTAGTGGACATGTCAGTCTTCACACGAGTGCAAAACGGCACGTGGGATTCAGTTCACAATGCACATCCCTCCAAAATTCACCTTAAAAGATTTCGACATTTTACTTCTACTTTTTATTTATTTATTTATTTATTTATTTATTTATTTATTTTTGCATGCTTATTGTGTTGCACAGACGTTTGTCTGAAATTTCAGAAGTTGTTGGCCACTTTATCCGTCCTGCTCTTTTTGTCTTAAGAGTATAACACTATCTGAAAATAGATAAGGGAAAATGCAGCTTTTTCAAAAAAAAAAAAAATGCTGATATCACGTGATGTCCATGATTCCAAGATGGCAGAATGTATTGCGGTGCTCTTTCCTGTAATATCTGATGTTAATTTAATGTTGGATTGTATACAGAGACATATTTAGTTCTAGTTGGTCCACCACAAACTAGGTTCGTACTCATCCTTGTTCCTCTCAAATATCCATGTTTTTCAGCCGAACGTGCCATCACGCTACATTTCCTAAACACACTCAGCAGGGCTACACGTTGCGGTCAAAACTGGAGAGTACAAGCCAAACTTCGGAGAGAGCAAGAGATCAGAGCGTTCACGCTATAATCAAATCCTGTGTGATTTTTATTTTTTATTTTTTTTTTATTAGACGGGTGGAACCAGCTTATGTCAACATTTCTGTTGGATGGGGAAGGATTGGTGTTGAAATCGCTAACACTTTCAAAAACGCCTCTCAGACTTGTCTCCATTGTAATGCTTTCCAGACTTCATGCTTCTGACTCAGCGATATCCGAAGCTACCACATGTCCATTTTTAGTGTGAAAGTTTAGTGATTTTTAAAAAACATAAAATAAATAAATAAATAAAAAATTCAGTGTTTACGTTCCACTCTATCATGGGGACATAGTCCAGCACCTCACGTTCGTAATGACTTACTGATGAGACGGAATCACTCGCAGACCACGACAATTATGCGTACACGCGTACGGTCACGTCTTCAACATGGTGCATAAAAGTCTACAGAACTGTGACTTTTCCGTTAACTGTGAGGGGGAAAAAAACATCAAGAGAAGGATGTTTTTCCCAGATCCAATATTTTTATTGAAGCAAATACCTATCACTCGTGAAAAAAATAATTGCCCGCTTAATCTTAAAATCTGGTTGTGCCACCTTAAGCAGCAATAAAGCTGCTAAAAGTCTTTCACAGCGCCGTGGTGGAATTTTGGTCCACTCTTCTTTGCAGAACTGCTTTAGTTCAGCCACACAGGAGGTGTGAACTACCTGTTTGAGGTCCTGCCTCAGCATCTCAATTGGTTCCAGTCAGGACTTTGACTAGGCCACTCCAAAACTGCTATTTTTTGAGCCGTTCAGAGGTGGACTTGCTCCTATGATTTGGATCGTTGTCTTGCTGCATAATCTAGTCGCGCATGAGTTTCAACTTACGGACCGAAGACCCGACGTTGTTAGGATTTTTGTTCTCTACCAGAAATTCATGTTTCCCCTCAGTTATTGCAAGTTGCCCAGGCCCTGAAGGAGTAAAGCATCCCCACACCATCACACTTCCACCGCCATGCCTGACCGTAGCTATGATGTTCTTTTTGTGGAATAAGGTGTTTGGTTTTCCAAAGAGTTCCACTTTCGACTCATCAGTCCACAGAACATTCTCCCAAAAGTTTTGAGGATCATCAAGGTGTGTTTTGGCAAAATTCAGACGAGCCTTAATGTTCTTCTGGGTTAGCAGTGGTTTTCACCTTGCCACTCTTCCATGGATGCCATTTTTACCCAGTGTCCTTCTGATAGTGGAGTCATGAACAGTGACCTTTATTGATGCAAGAGAGGTCTGTAGTTCCTTTCATGTTGTCCTTGGTTCTTTTGTGAGTTCCTGGATGAGTCGTCGCTGTGCTTTTGGAGGAATTTTGGAAGGTCAGGCACTACTGTGCCGAGTTTTTCCACTTGGAGATGATGGCTCTCACTGTGGTTATTTGGAGTCCCAGAGCCTTTGAAATAGCTTTGTAACCCTTCCCAGATGGATGTATTTCAATCACCTTCTTCCTCATCATTTCTGGAATTTCTTTCATCTTTGGCTTAGTGTGTTACTGGGTAAGACCTTTTTAACCAACTTCATGCTGTTGAAAAAGTTCTATTTAAGTGTTGATTTGATTGAACAGGGTTTGCAGTAATCAGGCCTGGTTGCGTCCAGTCCAGCTGAACCCCATTATAAATGCTATTTCATAGATTTGAGGAATTAGTAATTACGGAGGGCAAATACATTTTCACACAGGCCCCGGTTGGTATTGGATAACGTTTGTTTGCTTCAATAAATAACATCATTATCATTTATAAACTGTATTGTGTGTTTACTCAGGTGGCCTTTGTTTAATCTTAGATTTTGTTTTAATTTCTGAAACAATTTAGTATGAGATCTACACAAAAACAGAAGAAACCAGGATGGGGCAAATTCTTTTTCACAGCACTGTCGGCGAAAGTGGTAGCGTTGATTTTATGACATTAAGGACTGTACTCATTAATCATTAATTAATAAATAACGAATTGTACATGAATTCAATCATTTGTAATATCATATTACTATAGTTATCACGTTCCTGTGCCAAGGTCCTAAGGCCCATTACATTTTTATATAAATGTTGTGTAGTGTTTTAGTAGAAGGAAAAATATTTCCAGGCATTTATTTAAAAATACAAAATCTGATTGACGAAGAGAATGGTTTTTTTTTTTTTTTTTTTTTTTTACTGTTTACTGCTGAATTTAATAATTATTTTAATACTTTTAATACTCCATTTTGTTGCAGTAGTACATATACTATATATGACGTACAATAAAAGTAATTTATTTTTCAATTCAGCCCACATTGGCTGCTATGATGTGTGAAAATCTGAATTCAATTCATTGAGACAGAAAACCCAAGGATGTTGGATCAAATTCATGGAGGTCAAGCTTTAACCATAATGCACGCCAGCTTTACCAGTTTAATATAATGGCAGGAAATTGCCGATTGTGATTTTTTTTCCCCTCGGACTCTTGTACGTTGGGGTCTGATTTATCTCTCGGTCACTTCTGGAGTGTTAACGTTAGCGATTGTCTTATTTACCCAATCTTAAAGAACGAGTCTCGGGGCCGTTAGACTATCGGTTATAGTCCAGACAGAGATGTGGAGGCCACAGTCCTCGATTCCTCAGCTGGATCAACATGCTTGCAGCTCGTAGACAAACGCCTATAGGACAGCACCGTTAATCCTGAGTGGCATCTTGGACTCTACTCTAGCTCGTCCTTCATGATGAAGTGATTCTCCGCCTGTTTAACACCTCAGTCAGAAGAGAGAGCTCGGATATTGCTCTGATGACCTTGTGATCAAGGAAGATGTGTGTATGTTTTTTTGTTTTTTTTTTGTCCCCCCCCCCCCCCCAATCGTCTTTTTGCACATCTGGTGACCAGACAGATTTCATTACTGGAAGGAGAAACTGCATCAAAGGGGAGTGTATGAATTCCACGGCTTTTAGTTCTGCTCTGTGAATGAACTCGATGCCTTCTGTCGAAGGTGCGAAATAATTTGTGGAATCGGATCAGCGTGCGGTCGTGGCCGTGTGAGTCACAGTCGAAAGCACTTCTGCTTCCTAGTCGTGTATAAAAACACAATTTGTCCGACTTAACATGTATAGTGATTTCAGAATAAGATGGATTATGCTACACCTTTTAAAGACAACCTACAGGATTTGAATTTTACGTGTGCTGGTTATAGAAATTCGTCCTCTGTCGTTTTGCAGAATTTGGGAATGAGAACTAGACAGAACTTTTAGGTTGGTCGGTTGGGGTGTGACCGATTTATAGTAATCTCTCAACAAATCATCAGGATTACTCGCGGATAAAAATCCAGCCCGCAGCTCTTTCAGCTAATCAGTGTTAAGATGGCTGTCATTATGTTTATCCCTGGATGTTATGGATGAAGTGCAGTCTGGCGTTTCTATATATATGTATATATAATATGGCGTTTCTTCAGCGAGGCATCCTTCTGAGATCTCCTCACAGCTGGCCTTGAAAAGATGCAGGGATTGTAAACGGATGAGTTCACCACCTCCGAGATGCCAGAGATGATTTGCCCGTCTCTGTCTCTCGCTTTTGGAGCTTGGGAACAGTCTGGAACGAGTACCGTCCATTTGCGCAGCCTTGAAGGTTGAAGTGTTTTGTGGATCTTGGAGATCATGAATTTTTTTTTTTTTTTGTCTGCCCAAGGTTGTCTGACTAGGCCAGGGTCAGCCTTTCTATTTGATGGAAGTGAAGCCTGTGATCCTGGAATGTTTGCATTTACATCATTTCGAAGTTATGCTTTCAGGATGCCGCCGCAAGCCTTGTGTCAACGTCTTGCCTTTGCGCTGACCTCTAAATGAGGTTTTAAACCTGAAGATGTTAGAAATGAGGCCGATTTTTGTTCTCTCTCTTTTTTTTTTTTTTCTTCCCCCCCGAGATGTCTGAGATGATGTGCTCCTCCGCAGTAGTTATGATTTAAGTGATTTTTAGATCAAATACATCAACACCATGATTGAGGAAAGAGTTCTGTTTAGCACTCTCTGCCAAAGAGACATTCTAGCCCTGGGAAGAGTAGGAAACATAGCATGAAAGTATCCGTCCTGATGTGCAACCGACGTGTGTAATCCACTCCCGGGTGACCTTAAAAGTCCCTGAAGGGCTGCTCGTTCATCAGCTCAATCCCCAATCATGATCCCTTGCTATACAAGGTCTTGTGAAAGATCGTTATTATGATGATGAATGGGCAGCAGTGGGAACGGTGTGTGTTGCTGTAAGGATTAGCTTCTGTTTTCCTAGCATTAGTGGCGAGCAGCCATCCTAGAGATCTCAGGAAACCAGCGCCGCTCCTTTCCAATGAATGTGGTATCATCAGCAGTGATTTGAAGGTCATGGTAACTCTCTGCTGAACCCATTGGTTTGGACCAGCTTCTTTTCAGAAGAGGAGTATGCGTTCAGGTCAACCTGTGTTCATGCACTCTTAAGGATATGAGCGATGTCCTTCCAGACACGCCTTTCGGTTGAGGACGGAAGCGCCAAACTCTGTTGAACCCTTGGTTTGGAACAGTCCACTTTTTTTTTTTTTCTTCAAATAAGGCGTATGCATGTTCAGGGTCAGCAGGATTGTTTCTCAGATCAGATTTCAACTTCATTTATGACTTTATAGTTATTATAGATATAAAGGACCACAGTTCTTAATGGAGCCCTTTTCAGTGCACACTAAGTCACTGCCACTAGAGGTCAGCATCACGTCCAGGAGCCATCTGTGTAAACCTCAAAGGACAATTGAGAAAAGAATGCATGCTGGTACAGCATCAGGATAGAGACAGTTGTGTCATCACGTATCCTTCTCAGTCATGTTTGCCCATTTCGGTTTGGAGACAACTGTAGGTCACTATCCACAGCCAAGGAAAACCCCATAAAAGTGTATTAGCAACAAGAAACGGCTCTGCTCCAGTATGCGCAAAATGTGCCACATGTAACGGCGACCATGCCAAGTCTAGAGCCAGCCAGCTTGACGTGTGAATAAAGTGTGAAACCGGATCCTGCCAGCACGGATTCAAAGAAAGCTCTGGCCATGAGAAAGAGCGCAACATCGGTTTTTGATGTTCTCCTTAATTCTCCCAAAATTACAGTACCATTAAGCCTGTTTCAGACCACATTCGGTTTGCCAAACACACAAGGTGTGACCATGAATCTGTTTTAAATAAGGCTGGGGAGATTATTTTCGTGAGAATCTAGTTGTCTGGTTTAGAGGCTTCAGATATTCCCTCTTAATTCAGGAACATTAATTCTGCAGGCCGATGTTTTGATCAGTTTTTTGAAGACGTGATTTATCATAAGATAGAAATCGGAGCGTTAGGAAATCGGTAGGTTTTGGGTTATTTATCCCCACAATGTCAGTTTGACGTTCGATATATCATGCATGCCACACCCGTCAGACTCGTGAGCTGTAAATCCTTCAGGAATTATTGGTGAACGTGTAGAAAAAACAGCTGAAGTCATTTATTTTTGCTTCTGGACAAAGAATGCCTTGAGGAAGCGAGCGGTTCAGCTGGAGAGCAGAAAAAAAAGAGGGGTTTGTCGAGTGAGAATTTGATCTGGCGCTGACTCGGTGGAGAAGCATTAAACTTAAAAAAAAAAAAAAAAAAAAAAAAAAAAAAAAAAAAAAAAAAAACAACAAAAAAAAACCGAAGACTAAACATTTAGACACAGTCTGTGTACACACCTCCTCTAGTCTACAAGGGAATGTGGAGAGGGATGAATTCTATTCCCACATTCGAAAGCACCTTTGGCACTAACCACGCCAGAGTCGGACGATGGTGGAGTTCAGTCGATCCGATCCATTATCCGCAAGACGATCTTCAAGGAACTTTAAAGGATCCACAGTTTGGTGTCATGCTTTTCATGCTAGTGAACTTTGACGATGTGGTTGATGTGGAGCAGAGTATTACCTAATATCAGTGGTACCCAAATGAAACTTTTTACATTTTGTATTAGCGAGCGTGACGGCTTATCTTGGCTGACGGCACTCGGCTGCTGGCCGGCCGGGATGGAAAAGGACACGGAAAAGCCTCAATGTCCTGAGGTTGCAAGCTTGTAAACCTTCTGGACGGTTCTCTTGGTTTTGTCGATATTTCCGAGTATAAAATTTCACCTCGGGCCTTAAATGGAGATACCACAGGAGCGAGCAGGCAGTTAGCCACAGTCAGTCAGAGGTTCTCGTTTTCACTTGTCCCTTGTTGCAATGTTTTTTTTTTTTCTTTTCTTTTTTTAAATAACCTGATCACTTCTTATCCACAAAGCGTCTGCTCTTGTGTAATCTGAAATTGGACATTCGTCGTCCTTGGCAGAACACTCTCAATACAAAAGCTTGGTTCTGAGGCAGTAGTGGATCAGTGCTTAAAGGCTGTGACTTCAAACCCTGGCACTTCCAGGCTGCCACTGTTGGGCCCTCAAGCATCTTGACCGTCAGTGCTGTAGGGACGGAGTGTCATGGCTGTCCCTGCACTCTGACCCCACCTTTTTTTTTTTTTTATCTAGTTCATAAGAATCCAGTGTAATAAGATTATCATTAGCATGAGCAAAGAAGTCCTGGTTCATAGGACCCGATTTCAGCCCCAATTTCCCAGTCGCCGAATAATTCCGGGGCTTGGCAACTACCCCAAAGATTGTGAAATTTTGTGCACTTCGTCTTGTGTATTCTGCACACAGCCATGCCTATGAAGCATCTATGAAGAAATGAAAGTTGTGTTGTGTGAGTGGGTCGGCGATTCAGAGATTTTGAAACTTGTGTAACGTGCGCACTCTGCCTAAGAGGTTGATGGCGGTTGTTCACGCCTTGCTCCTCTGCCTCAATCCCCATGGAGGTGTTTTTAAAACTCTACGGGGCCTCTTTGACATTTGTTTGGGGTTTCTTGAACACTGTAAATCCCACTTCCCTGCTGTGAAGCTCTCATGGCTGATAGACACGAGGTAGCTGGGTGCTGTATACACTGGCACGGGCCCTGTGCGAATATTTGCCCAATATGTGTCTGAAATATTTGCAGAGTTGAGACGCTGAAGTGCTGTCTGGAGTGCTCATTGCTTTGGTATTCTAAAATAAACCTTTGGAAAAAGGCTGAGGAACTGTGTGCACCGGTCTTTGATGGGATTCTGGTGTTTTGGGGTTTTTTTTTTTTTGTTTTTTTTTTGCATTCATGAGAAAGGGTAAGTTTTCATGACTTACTTTTACTTGGTCTTCTTTGTTCTATTGCTTTGAAGTCATTCGACTGAGGTGTGACGTGCCAAGGTTTGCATACGTGTGCGTTGCTGATTTTTTTCCACCCTCTGTGGACCGTTCTCCTGATTTACAGTGAACGTCAAAGCTACCTGGGATTGCTAGTAGAGGAACAGGCCTGTTGTTTTTACAGGCATTTTCCCAAGTCTTTGTTGTGTCCATTTTCCACACCATCATTTCATCATTGTCCATCTGTTGGAATATTTAAATAATAGTAGTTTTGCATTTCCCTCTCTATTTTCAATTTGGCGATCTGGCAATTCCAACCCGCCAACAGCTACAAACCGAGGAGGGCGAAGGCTAACGTGCTTCCTCCAAGACACGTTATTGTACATAACTACTGTCGAAATGCTGTCAGCCCTGTTTCACATACACGATCTCACAGAACCACAGAGGAGGACAGCCTCTCTGGTCTCTTGGCCTCCCGCTATGGATGTCCGTGGCATCATTGGGATACAAACTCGCAATCTTCTGATGATAGCTTGGATGCTTCTCTGTTGCACCACTTGGGAACCCCTAAGTAACCATAGTTAATGGAGACACACATCGGTTCCTTTTGTAAGAACATCACTGATCATTTGTGAAACATTTGGGTGGAAGCATATCTAGAGAGATGCCATAGGTGCAAGATGCCACGTCATGCCACGTGTCATTGGCCTTCAGCCCTTACCATGAAAAATCTGGAGAATTCAGTTTCAGCCCAAATCCAACACATCTCATCTCTCACGAGATGATATTTTATTTACCATCTAACCTGCAAGTGCCAGTTTGTCGTTCTCTGAAGCATTTTGGGGCAGACACCAGATTTTGATGGAGACCATCACTTTCATCCTTCCTAAGAAATTAGAACATGGCTAGTTGCACGTTCATGGATCCTCACAGGAATCCCCAGGAGCCCAGTGTTGCACTTTTAGAAATTCCTCCTTAGTTGGTTCTGACTTCCAAAAGCAAAAATCTAAATAATAATAATAAAAATAATAAATGCCGGTATTTCTAATTGGAATGCTACCGAGGATAAATAAGTTTCATGCTTACTCATACACAAAGTGCTAGTCTTCACTTCATTATTTTACTTATGCTTTAGTTGGTAAACAATGCTACAAGCTGGAGACGTTTAACAGGGCTACACTGTAAGGGGGGGGGGAAAAAAGGCATGTAGAACAAACCCTAGATGAGCGGGTTTTCCTGAAACACGTCATTATATGTTATGGGCTCTTAAATCCTAAATAAATACTACACCCTAATACTTTTTATGGGTCGTTTGGATAACTAAGGGTACTTGGCTTCCTTGATAGGGGTAAACTGTTGTTCTATTCTACATGGAGCCTTCAAGGGTCAATGCCAAACCCCCCAAAGAGTAACGTTATTAAACGTTAAACTCTTCAGTGCTATTGTCCGTATTGTGGTTCTTCACGACTTACTTCATACGCATTGCTGCAATTGACATGACACATGGCTAATTCGACTCTCGCAGAACCCTAATATAGTTTCACAGACAGCAAAGAGCCCAAATTTTGACTTTTTGAAACAATACATATCAAATCACAGTAACTTGCTAAGATTTACTAATGAACAAAAAGCTAGTCAGGACAAACAAAGTCATGCTAACTGTTTAATTCTAGTCCTCATGAACTTTTTTACTTGGACCTTGTGTAGCAACACAGATAGAAAGCTTTTTGAAACACCTAAATCCTAAAGCAATAATGAAAATCACTTCGACATGCTAATGAACCGACAGCTAGTCAGGATAAGCAATGCTAGCTCTTCATTTATTGTGTTTTCTTGGTTTTCGTTAGTAAATATTGCTACAGGCAGGAGAAACAGGACACACTCACAGTGTTTGCTGTTACTAACCGCACGTGTGTGTGTGTGTGTGTGTGTGTGTGTGTGTGTGTGTTTTCAGGAGGGAAGTGTGCGTTCCTGCTCACGCTGTAGAGATTGCCAGGATATTCCGAGGTCAGAGAGAGAGCTCTGTGTATGTGTGCATGTGTGTGTGTGCGTGCACGTGTGCTTTTAGTTATTCTGTGTTTTTTCTTTTTTTTTTTTAACGTAACACACCTATTATTTTGGCCGTCCTCAACGATTTGTAAAAATGTGTTGTGTAACATACGTCATCCTAATAAATGAATATTCCTCAACATGTATGAAAGGATGGTCTGATGTAAAGCTGTGTACGTCTTCCGTTGAGAGTTTATACGATGCCGTGTGTGTAATGTCTTGCCCTAACAGAAGCCAGCGTGTAGTCTGGTTTATAATAAAGCTGTATGTTGTTATAAAAAGGGCCTCATTGACCTTAAAAGTATCAATGGTATGTGTGTGTGTGTGTGTGTGTGTGTGTGTGTGTGTGTGTGTGTGTGTGTTTGTCTTTTCAGTATTACAGTGCTTGCAAAGTTTAAAAAAAAAAAAAAAAAAAAAAAAAAAAGGTTGACATCACTCACAGAGGTGACATGGTGCTTATTATTATTATTTTTTAAATAAAACGTGACTTCGAATTTATATTATATAGACCTGGAGGTTTAAAAAAAATATTTTTTTATAGAAGATCTTTATCATCGCAACTATTTTTAAACTGAGTCAGATGGAGAAATCAACAGGAATTGGATCACTGTGGTGACAGGAACCTAAACATGGAGATAATTCTATCATTATATTACAGGATTAAGGATACACGTGCTTGTGCTGTCCATCCATCCGTCTGTCCATTTTCTGTAGCGCTTATCCTACACAGGGTTGTGGGGGAGTCTGGAGCCTATCCAAGGGAACTCAGGGGACACCCTGGATGTGTTGCCAACCCTTCGCAGGGCACAATCACTCACTACAGACAATTTGGAAATGTCAATCAGCCTACAGCGCATGTCTTTGGACTAGGGGTGGAAACCGTGCAGCACAGGGAGAACATGCAAACTCCACGCACACAGAGCGGCGGTGGGATTCAAACCCCCGACCCTGGAGGTGCGAGGCAAACGATGGGTCATTAAACATCTCTCGCTATCCATCTCTTGTCAGACTTTCTCTCCGTGTCCACATTCTGAGGTTTAACAAAGTCGAGGAATTCAGAAAACAAACAGTCATGGCTGTGTTTGAGCATGGAATCCGGGACATCCAGACTCTGGGACAACAGGGGGAAAAAGAAACTAGGGAAAGGCGAATCAGGAACCATGTTGTTCATTTTTTTGGCACACGGTTTGCCCCGACTGGCTTTGAATGATCAGACAGTGAGTCAGTATTGTTCATGTCCGGACCTGTGATCTCCACATCTTCTTCTGATTGGAACAGAAAAAGAAGCTGCAAGTCAAAACAGGCCACCGCTGCCATGTCTCCCTGACCACAGTGCAACAGGATCCCCGCTATGCAGGCTGGCCAAATAAACACGCCGCAAGAAGTCTCTCGGAGTGCCACGGTAGTCTGTCATAAATCATGTAATTATCACGAGGGGGACGGATTCCCAGGATGTTTTTGACTCCAAATTCCCTCCCGAGAAATCAAGCCCAGCGGAGAGAACGGCACCGTGGAATATTGGACGCCGTTCTTTCCTAACCGTTCCCGTTCCAGCGCGCTTGCGGTTTTCGGCGTATTATCGTTCTGTAAACTAGTCACACATCCGTGAAACTATGGATCTCGATGATTGCGCCAATATTAAAACAGTAAAACAGGCCCTTAAAAAAAAAAAAAAAAAGAAAAAACTCCTTCAGCCCTGCAGCGTCAAGCTGGAGCCAGGATTAAGGCTGTGCTTCTGTGAAACGTTTTCATGTCATATGACGAAGAAAATTACTACAAAAGCTTGGAATGCACCCAGATGTTCTCGGGTACAGATTCGAGAAGCCGAGGAGCATACAGCGAGCTTGTGGTTTTCATGCTGCAGGAAATGTACAGACATCGCTGGCCTAGAAACCGACTTCTCCTTTCCAAACGCTGCTTTATTTCTTCCCATGTCTCGCTAAGATGTATGTTATTCCCTGCTGTGATTTCAGGTTGGACAAACACAGCTGGAGCAGCTGATGCTGATGCTGATACAGTTCCTTTTTTTTGGTTCTGTTCTGCAAATACAAATGGTTCGGGTGGGGGCGGAGGGCAGGGGCAAATAAAACTAAATGATCTGTAACACATTGTCCCCTCAGGACTACGTTAAGCAAATATGAACCCGATGTGAATTGTGACTATAAATGGATAAGAAGTACAGGTTATTCTTTTATTAATAAAAATCTCTAATGATTTTTATTAATCTGTAATGCAATCTGTAATGCAGTGTCTCTGGCCTCGTTTAAAAAGTATAAGAAAACAAGGTCTAGCTTCTTAAAGAGGTTTTGCTTAGAACTTTTTCAGGTCAGTTTCCTTTTAACTGAGATTATATAATAGTCCATGAACGATGAACAACCTCTGAATATCAGCATGGGATTTAAAGATAAATATTTAAAAAATTATAATGAAAAAACAGTGCAGACTTTTCATTTCTGGGAGAATTATGGGGTTTAAAAAAAAAAAAATTATTTGCTTCATGACTCAAAGATTTCAATTCAGTTTTATTTGTGTAGCGCTTCAAACAATGGACATTGTCCCAAAGCAGCTTTACAGGAATATATAAATTCAGAATATAAATTTTACATTGATGAATTTGTCACTAATGTGCAAGCCAGAGGCAATGGTGAGGAACCTTGAGAGGAACCAGACTCAAAAGGGAACCGGTCCTCATTTACTTAAAGAAAAACTATTCACAAAAAGCTTGAGTAAACAAATATGTTTTCAGCCTGGACTTAAACACTGAGACTGTGTCTGAGTCCCGAACACTATTTGGAAGACTGTTCCATAACTGTGGGGCTTTGTAAGAGAAAGCTTTTCCGCCTGCTGTAGCCATCATTATTCAAGGTACCAACAAATAGTCTGCACCTTTTGATCTAAGTAGACTTGACGGATCCTAAAAGACCAAAAGTTTGCTCAGGTACTGTGGCGTGAGACCGTTTAGTGCTTTATAAGTTAATAATAGTATTTTAGAATCAATGCGAGATTTCACTGGGAGCCAATGCAGTGTGGATAAGATCGGGGTGATGTGGTCGTATCTTCTGGTTCTAGTTAGGACTCTAGCAGCTGCATTCTGGACTAACTGGGGCTTGTTTATGCTCCTACTTGAACATCCAGACAGTAAGGCATTACAGTAATGTAGTCTAGAGTTGATGAAAGCATGAACTAATTTTTGTGCATCGTGTACTGACATTATATTTCTTATCTTAGAAATATTTCCGAGATGAAAGAAGGCTATCCTAGTAATATTATCTACATGAGCGTCACATGATAGACTGGAGTCAATAATCACACCAAGGTCTTTTACTGCTGCACATGATGAAACAGAAAGTCCATCCATGGTTACTATGAGATCAGAAAACTTACTTCTAGCTGCTTCTGTCTTGCCCGAATTAAGTAAAAGGAAGTTAATCATTTTAAAAAAAAAATTGTTCCTATGTAGTTTATAAGCCAGTTATCGAACGTAACGAAATGCATCACAATCCGAAGCAAATCCTTGCTACAACGAGACAGGAGTCCTTAATAGGCCTGTCGTCAAGCTAAAAATGTTCCAGGCGCCAGGTTTGTGCGTGTGTGTGTGTGTGTGTGTGTGTGTGTGTGTGTGTGTGTGTGTGTATGGTTAGGGCTTCTGTTCGCATTTGTGTGTTATGCTATGACATCATGAGCATACCGTGACTCAATTCTCGCCGTGATGGTTTAATGAAGGCCTTACCACACACACGCACATGCACACGCTCCATCTGAACAGTGCTCACATTCACCTCAGTCAGGTTCCTGTGAAGCAGCAGTTCTCAAATTTAATGGTCCAGTGAGACCCCATTTGCGGTTCTTTCCTCCCATGTTTTTCTTATTTCGCCTGTTTTCAGGCCTGAGCGACGCGCCACTTTACTCTCTTAACCCGGCAGCAATTTAGCTCAGACGACAGCTCGATGAAAACCGACTCGGACCCAAAACAGGGGAGGCCTGTGAAGCGGTTTTGTTCTTTGCGCTCGCTAATAGCAGGATGTCGGACTTGCTGCCCAGAACCGTTTAGGAAAGTAAGCGTGGAGAATAAAACGTGCTCCTTGTAGCGTGGATATTACTCAAATTGGATTCGTCCACGAGAAAGCTTAATGAGCCGCTACACGACAAAGTGCGATATTTTCTTTCTTTTTTTGCGCTTGGCCTTAGGAGGGCGAAATTCTGAGCTAATTTGAGCTACGATGTGGCAGACAGCCTGTTTATAGTAACAGCTCGTTCGCAGGGGCTTGTACAATGGATGTGCCACATACGCCGAACAATCTAAAGCTACTAAGAAACAGATTTTTAAAAAATACGTAGTGTTATTTAATAAACGTTTATGGAAGGAGTCTCTAGTGTCAGAGGCTTCGTACCAATCCGAGGTAAAGCTGTAACTTTTCACTTGCAAGCTGCAGTGAGAAGCTGCTGAACGAATGACTGTTTACAGCTGCCATTATGCATAACTAAATGTAACTATAAACGGATAAATCGTTGGGAAATTACCGTGGTATTGGATGGATAAAACACTTTGACTACATGAAGGGAAATAAAAAAAACAAAAACATTTTAAACAAGTATTTTTTTCCACCAGTCTAATTGGGACAAGCTGCTCGGGCATCACTGTAAAGTTCTGAAAGTCAGTTTCGCAGAAATACAGCTGTAATCCTGGATTATTTTCTGCCTCGCTTCTTAAGTCGATTTGGATGCAAGTGTCTGCCAGAAGAATAAACGCAGCTATAAACGTCTACGTCTCGTTTAGACCCTCACCGTTCCACGTATTAATCTAACTAAAGCCAAAAACAATCTCTCCAAAGTCTACTTTGCCCATACAGAACTGGGCCTGGCTCAGAGAGAAATCACCACAGGAAGCTGCTCAGTCAGGTAATGACCCACTTCCTGCCAGCTGGGTTTGTTTTCGTGCTGCTGTTTCTGAGCCGTCGTAATGTTTTTTTTTTGTTTTGTTTTTTTCCCGAAATCTTTCAGGCCTGTCATTTCTCTTTCTCTCGCGGCTACAAAAGCGGCAGAAATAGCCGAAGCCTGACACCTTGATGGCGAGTAAATACAGATGCGATTTAGCGAAAAACACACTGCCTGTCGCGGAGCTCGTTAGCGGCCGCCTGGAGGGACCCGGGTGCAGAATGACGGAACGGGTGAAAGTTGATTCATGAAGAGAGTTTGTCACATCAGCATTGCCCTCAGTCAAGACTGTCCTCAATTGTAGAACACGTTGATGTTGGGAGAAAGGCGTATATACCGTCCTTTTGGCTTTTTAAACTTCTCATTGACGAAACGTTACTGTTTTGATGTAATGCGCATGTGGTGCAGAACGCTTCATCTCTACCTAAAGAGAGCGATGCAGCAGCGCTTTCGTCCTTTTAATCTGTCCTGCTGTCTCTTCCAAAGCAGCAACTTTCACGCTAATCCCATCTGGCTCGTCAACTGAAACATCTCCATTATTTCTGCGCCGGATTTCTCATTAATATGACCTGGCATCTTGAGTACTGTAGCACTTCCTGTTTATGTTTCTGATTTGGCTGGTGTTGGTGAAATACGCAACTCTCTGCCACAAAGTTTTGATCCACTTTACGCACTACGAGTTACGGCGCACCATGAAGGTACGTTTCGTCCAGGGCTAATTCCCACTGCACCACTACCATCAGCAAGTAGAATGGCATTGTGGGTAATATAGGAAAAGTGAAAATAGATCAGACGTCGACACTAGAATCTCAGAGTTTGGACACCATTGAAGATCATGTCAATGTTAAAGTGCGAGTCATTCAAGGTGGGTTTTTATTTTTAAGCAAGATGAGTGCAAATCCAAAATCTTGATCAAAACCAGGCATTATTCATAAAAAAAAAAAAAAACCTGAGCAGGCTTTGGTTCATGAACCGTAACAGAAATCACGTTCTTGGAATCGTAGGCTAGATTACTCGTGTGTTTGTGTGAAAGTCCGGGTTATTTCCGCGCAGGTGTGCACGATTAGTAATCGTGGCTCTGTGACCGGAGACGTGACTTTAGACGTGACATCTTTTTGCACGAATGTGTGCAGCGTCGCTGTTTTTCTGCATCTGTGTGAAAGTCGTTCCCATGAATTTGGCTCCAGGCGAAAGAGAGATTCATTGTGTTCTAGAGCAGAACATGGAACATGGAGATGTCTAATGATGTATTTTTGGTTTAAAAAAAAAAAGGAAAAGGACACAGGAAATTACAAACTTACACTCTGACCATGAGCAGATGTTTGTCCTTAATGTATGGCGTCAAGACCAGGTGATGAAAATGTTCTGAACTTGCTGATGAACCTCAGACGTTACGTCAAACCTGACGCTTAAGCTAACTCAGAAAGCTCGGCCCTCATTGGTTGCGTATTTAAACGTGCATTTATGTGCATTTATGTGCAACGTGCATTATTTATTTAAACTGATTTATTTGGGGATAGCTCGAGCAGACGAGTGATGGAAGACCCATAAACATCCCCTGCGCCGAAGTGAACGCCAGCCTTGTGATTTACTTTCTTACTCCATCTGTTTGAACGAATACACGAGTGTTTATTTACGAGCGTTTGTGTACTGTTGAAAGCATAAATTCATGTTTCCTTTGAATAAACCTTGTTTTTGGTACTGCAATAAACCTTCAGATATGAGAAATACACCAACTACAACTGTCAACATGTACGGTTTTGACGTTGTTACGTTTCTCAGAAACTTTCTTTGTTGACATTTATTGAATTTTTTTTTTAAAAATCTAGCCGATTATCCGATATGCATTTGATGTCGATGTTTATTTGTCTGTTTTTTTAGTCTTAATTGGAATTTAATACCTCTGATTTGAAGTTAAATTCATTTGTAAAAAAAAAAAAAAAGATCACAAAGATTGTTTACAGATTTAGACTTATATTTGTGGAAAATATTATAATCAACAATTATATATAATATAATATAATATATCGTAGCTGCTTTACTCCATACTCTAACAGACAATAACAGGTTATTCTGAGGCAACATCTGTCCTCAGATCAGCTTGAACAAACATGCAGCACGTCCTCAAGCCAGAGGTCCAGCTGTGAGCGGCCAGTAAACGGGGTAAAAGATTAATAGCGGAGTGAGGCCATGGAAACTCTGAATGGGACTGTTCACGAGTGAATAGTCTCAGTTCGTATTCATCAAATGTCTCGGAGGAGGAAGAGTAACACAATGTTGATATTATAAATTTAAGGCATGTTAAAATAAATAATGTCTATGTATTTGGTTATGTAAGTGTGCAGGTTATTATAAAATTTGGTTGATATGGTGAAATTTAACGAGTAACATTTAGAGAAGGAGTCTCCAGGTTTTTTTTTTACATTCAGAGGTAGCTGTAGAAGCCGAGTTTAGGATGGCTAGTGAGGGAAGAAATGTTTATAGCTACTATAAGATTACTATAAGCCTTGAAGATTAAAAAAATATTGTTGGTGCATTATTGTTGCTGTGGTAGAAAAGGAATAAAACACTTCAGGGTGTGCTGTTATAGGAAAATAACTATACCCCCCCCCCCTCCTCCCCTACGACCCTGGTTAGCCAGTACAATACAAGATTGGTGTCAAAACAACATGTTCAGGTATAAAGCTAACACCCCATGGAAAAACACCCCACGTACAATTGAGAGCAGATGAGCAGTGATTTTTATACATATATATATATATATATATATATATATATATATATATATATATATATATATATATATATATAATATTTTTCTGACTGATTGCTCGAAGTCAAACACCCTGTTCAGACACTTTATAAACCTCCTGTTTTTCGAGCTGTTATTCATTACAATGACATCACACGTTTGTAATGCGTGTGAGATGTGTGACAAGACAGTGATTGAGGAACCGTTCTTGAACTCGAACAAACCCCGGGTGTGTTGTTGGCCTACAGCGCACAGCTAAAGCTTAACGGGCCGTTTTAATATCGGATCTGAGGAATCTGGCATGGTTTTTAAAGAATTGGACTGAACCTAAGCCACAATTCACAATGACAGCGTGACTCTTCTCTTTCATCTTGCGTTGGGTTTTTTTTTGTGCCAATAATTCCTGTTTTTAAGTAGTTTTTTTCAAATCTTGCTTAATAGCAGTATATTGTGCTTCTTTAAAACAAATAGGGTTAAAAATAAAATTAGTTTTGTCTTAGGCCTTGGTTGGACATTTTTGACAGGTCTGACAGGTTTGGAAGGTAAGGTATCGAACCGGGAACCTTGGAGCTGGGTTGTGGGCCCAGATCCAACCATCCATCCATCCATTTTCCCAAATCACTTATTCTACACAGGGTCGCAGGGGAGCCTGGAGCACAAGGCAGGGGAACACCCTATATGGTGTGGTCTTTGGACTTGCGGAGGAAACCAGAGTACTCAGAGGAAACCCCCGAAAAATAGGGAGAACATGCAAGCTCCACGCACATAGGGCCCCAACCACGGACGTGCGAAGCAAATGTGCTAACCATGTTTCTGGATTCCTTCAGAATTGTCTGTCTTGCAAAGTGACTAGTCTAGTTTTTTTTCTTCTTCTTCTTTTTCCTTTTCTCCCTCTACCGAATACATTACACGCTCCACGGACCTTGAAACTGCTGATGGATGTGATAGCGGATCAAACCTTGGACGTTACTTCAAACTGACTGTCGAAAACCTTAACCTGACTGACACTTAAGCTAACACATAAAGCTCGCCACTCGTTGCTTGCATATTTAAGCGTGCGTTTATGTCATTTATGTATTTAAGAGAACCGTATTTATTCAGGGATAGCTGGAGCAGACGAGTGAAGAAAGATCACCCAAGTGAACGCCAGCCTTGTGATAACTTAACTCCATCCGCTGACTGTTTGCACGAATGCACAAGTGTTTATTTATGAGCCCGGCTACGTGATGTAGACTTTCCGGATCCGTCTGTAATGTCTGCAGTGACCGTGATTGTGTGTTGAATTGTGAATGGGGCTGTGTGACAGACTTGGACTCCTGCCTTCTGTCTCTGATCGCCAAAGCTAAGACAAAATGGGTGGTTGTGTGTGTGTGTCTGTGTGTGTGTGTGTGTGGCTAGACTGAGTTGGTTCTGGCCAAGCTGGAGCATTAAGGGCCATCAAGGATTTTGGAAAACTGTACCGTCTGAATTTTTGAGGGGAGCGATGTGATACTGCTGATAAAAGGTTCTCAGAGAGAAAGTCGAACATTCCTGCATCGTGGCCAAACCCGACAGCTGCAATACCAACTGTGGATGGCAGGGGGCTCTCTTACATAGAAAGGACAAAGATGGCAGAGATATGATCCAGGTGCTCACTCAAACGCCATAAACTATTATGTGAAAAAATGACCAGATTCTACATTTTGGCCTCTGGACAACCCACTGAAACATCTGATAAACCTGCAGGCTTGGACAACAACAAAACAACTCTTTTTTTCTTCTTCTTCATTTAAATTCTCCAGAGCGTTTGGCAATTCCTGCTCATCTGATGAAATGACTGGAACTTGATGAAAATTGCTGACCCCGGCGAACTGACCACTCTGCTAAACTTAACAACCTCACATCTGCTCCTTGCATTCTCGGGCTGCGGCGCGTGAGCGGCCACCCTCTTTAGAGACGCTCTGCAAAACCTCTAGAGTGAGCCGTGCGTGAACGTAAACGTCTCCGGCGCTAGCGTGTTAGCGGATTAATGTGATGTTTACAGAATAGTTATGGTTTCGTGCTGGTTTGTATTAAAACAAAACATTCAACGGTGATCCCATCTGGGCTTGCAGAGAATCTGAATTTCATAACATTACTACTCTGTGGCTTGTAGCTATGCAACTGATGACAGACAAATTAGTACCATTACCATAGCGCTCAGCGCTCTAACGCTCTAAGAAGTTCACCTCCCAGACAGAATGTTTTCTTCGTGCAAGTCTAACATCGTATTTTAATAATGAACAGATGAGATTTGGCCCGTCGTTTCGAAGCGGGCCAGCGAGATGAGTAAACACCCCTCCTTTCCTTCTGTGGTGAAAATGTATGAGTAAACCTAATGTTAGCTCTTGCTTCGCTTTTTTTCACTGGTCACATGCTTCATCCATCCATTTCTACATTGTCAAACAACTGCGGTTTTGTTCTGCTTTGCGACACTGTAAGGAAGAACTGCCTCTGCAAATGGCTGCTAGCGTGAGTCGCCAACGCTACCTGCCAATGTGGCTAGATTAAAGCCTTCGGATCAAACAACAGGAAATTTCTGCTCCTCTCAACATAGCTGCAGTTTGCAATTTGTCTGGCTGAAAGAATAGAGTGAGCACGGGTAATTCTTTCCTTCCTTGTTGTTATTCAGGAGATATTCATTTCTCCTGTTTGATTAATGATATCACTCTGAGACTTAAGATATTTGGAACAGAAGTTTGTTACTAAATCATAAAATGTGATAGAAACCCGATTTTCTGCATTAATATGACACAGATCTGATAAATTTTTTTAGGACTGATTTTTGTGTGGAGGCAAAAATCTGATCTGTTCAAATCAGTTACTGAAATATCCGGAGTTCACGTGGCGTTTTTCCCAACGTGCATATGCATATCAGTGTCATTATCATCATCCGGTGTTGGCAGTGTAGCAAAACAACAATTGAGGAATGCAACAACACTTCCTGAACTGGAAGGAAACCTCCCAAAACAAGTGTTTTAAACAATTTGCCCAAGAGATCAATGTGCACATGCAGGGCGTTTCGGGGAACAGGTTCATTCTCATTAAAGGCAGATATTGTTCACTTGCGGTTATGTTAGTGTTGAGTGTATGAAGTGTAGAGAATGATGACCGGTTTTGGGGTAGGTCTGGGAGGTGTTGAGAATGACAGCTGGTGTTGAGGCAGGACTAAAATGTGTAAAGAATGACAGCAAGTGTAGAGGCAGGACTGGTAGATGTCGAGGATAGCAGGTGTTGAGGCAGGACTGGGGGGTGTAGAGAAAGATAGCAGGTGTTGAGGCAGGACTGGGGGGTGTAGAGAAAGATAGCAGGTGTTGAGACAGAACTGGGGGGTGTAGAGAATGATAGCAGGTGTTGAGGCAGGACTGGGAGGGGTGTAGAGAATGACAGTAGGTGTTGAGGCAGAACTGGGGGGTGTAGAGAAAGATATCAGGTGTTGAGACAGAACTGGGGGGTGTAGAGAATGATAGCAGGTGTTGAGGCAGGAAAGGTGTTAGGGTAGGACTGGGAGGTATGGAGAATGAAAGCAGGTCAACACCTGGCAGGACTGAAAGGTGCAGAGATGGAAAGGTGTTGGGGTAGGACTATGAGATGCAGAGAATAGTGTTGAGGCGGACTGGAAAGTGTAGAGGATAGCAGGTGTTTGGTTACGGCTGGGAGGTGTAAAGAATGATAGCACGTGTTCAGGCAGGACTGGAAGGTGTAATGAATGATGGCAGGTGTTGAGGCAGGACTGGGAGGTGTAACTTAAGGAGATAATGAGATAAAAGGGTTTGAAGGTGTTGGGGTGGAGGTGTAATGTATAGCGCACAGCATGGGGAAGTATTGGAGTGTCATATCAAAAGGTGTGAAGGTTAAAGTTCAAGGTATTGACCATAAGGCTGTATCTTCAGATTCCAATACAGTGGGGCTCTTGAGCAAGACATATGAGTAGAAGCTTGTTTTTGATAGAAACCATCTGCCAGATGTATAACACAGGGAAGGGAGGGTGTCCAAGATAAGGTCAAAAAGTGTTGAGGTACAGTTAGTAGGTGCTGAGTTGATATCAGGAGGTGCTCAGTAGGCGTAAAAGCTCTTGGCAGAAAGGCTAATGACCCAGCGTCTACACAGATATGGTTGTATCAGCTGAACGAGCAGGGATACATGCTGTGGAGCTTTGTGGTGTGAACTGGAAGTTGAGATGCTTCAGCCCTGTAATGTTTTATTCCCATGAACAGGTCCAGTGCTGAGAGCAACATGGCAGGTGGCAACATTACAACACAAACAAAAACATATTTTCATATTTTCGATACTTACTGCAAATGGGAAGCAGCTGCTGGACCCAGATCCCAGACAGATCCTTCTTTTCCTCTGCTAAGTGGTCATGGCAGTTCTGTACTGCAGACAGGTATTTATTGTTATTATTATAATTACAATTTTCCACGTTATTTATGCTCCTTAAGGCGCTTTCATGGATGAGAAGAAACAAGTCTATATGTCCAAGTTTACCAGTCACTCTGAATCGCTACAACACGACACTGATAATGTCGTGATTATAGAAGGAGGGCTTTCAAGTAAATTCTTAAATTCTCTGTCTACTCTTTCCCATATTTACTCTTTCATTTCCATATTTACTTGCACCTCTCTCTCTCTCTCTCTCTCTCTCTCTCTCTCTCTCTCTCCCTCCCCTCCTCCTCCTCCTTCTCTGTGAATGGGCCAGATCCCTCCCACCTGCCCATAAAAGTCTCCAGCATGCTGTGTGCGCTTTATAAGCACAGTTTGCTTTGTGCATCCTTCTGCTGCAGCTCCACTTTACTGAGAGGAAAAAGAAAGAGTGAGAGAAAGCGTAAAGGACAGCAAGACAGCAAGAGAGGTAAGCAGAACCTGACACGTGTATACTGCAAACACGAGTGAAGCGAAGTGATTCAGTGAACCGTTTGTGATTCAGCCGGCCGTGGTTCGGATTATCTGGCTCCTCGGGATGGTTGTGTAACACAGACACAGCCATGGGAAGCCAGAGATGCTCGGAATGCTTTGCCGTGTTAGATCCGTGTTGGATTCCTGGGTTTCATAACCAAGGTGATTATAGCTGCCCGGGACGCTCGGATCCGAAATTCGAGAATCGGGCCAATGTTGGTTCAGTGTCAGATTTGACATATTTTCCAGTCTGATTCATTGTCGTAATTATTATTATTATTATTATTATTATTATTATTATTATTATTATTATTATTATATATTTTTAATATACATGCCATGACTGATTTTTTGTCTTCTTCTGTTTATGGAAGGTTAAAACATTTAGCTCCTGCTCCATTATTTCAAAATTCTAAGCTTACCTGCATCAGGTATCAACTTATGCTCAGAGCTTTGATAACAGTATTGTATTGAAAATGCAGAAATGTGGCTGGTGCATCCATACTAGCTGCACCAAGCAAATTAACAACACAGTTAGCAAAAATCGGTATTATCCAGTGTCTGGCTGAATACTAGAGAAGGGAAATGTGAAATAGTTTCATAGTTAATGTTATATAGGAAAAAAACCCAAAACATGGTAGGTTCAGCTCAGTATGCTTGGAGATCATACAGGATATATGTACAGCATAACCCCCTCTGCAGGTGTGAAGATGTTCCAGTCCACATGTTGGAGAACCAGCAGAAATGAAAACAAGCCCACCCAATAGATAAAATGCCACAAAATTCGAGCTCAGAGGTGGCCCTGGCAGTGATCGGAGCAGTGCTCGGTTTTTATGGCCTTTGTGTACAGCCAGTGTGACTCATTTACAACACGTGTTTTCGATAAAGGCGTCTTTTTATGTAAATGAAACCTGCTGGTAGCCTAATTCCTGTGAATTATATCGGTCTGACGGTAGCAAGTAGTTCTCCTCTGGCTTCATTTAAAATGCTTCGATGTTTTTAAACTTGTTTTTGTTTTAGGGTGTGTAGAGACACGGAGATTTTTTTTTTTATCTGAACACCCAAGGCTATGTCAGTGCTGGGAATGGACCGGCATTTTACTGTGCGAGGTACATTTTCGGTTTCACAAAGTATCCCGAACAACGATCCCTAAAGGACTCATTTGAAAATGATCCTAAACTAGCAGAAGATCACCAACATTCCTTCACAAGCTAGCGTCACAACATTATCTACGGTCTAGTAATAAATGTTCTCCATAAAGAAATCTAGCTTGCTAATATTGGAGAATGTTCAACGAATCTAACTATCTAAAGTTGGAAAATCCCTAAGCAATACTTTGCTAAACTTTGAAAATACCCCCCCACCCCCCCCCCCCCAAAAAAAAGGTATCAAGCTCATTTTCAATCTAGCTAAAATCCCCAAACTTGCTCAAATTTGCTAAGGGGGGGGGACTGCTTCAAATCAAATTAGCTGACATTAGCTAGAAAGATCCATGAACAATAAGGGATAATCCTTAAACAATAGCTAGTTAACATTAGAAAATGTTTCCAAACAATGCTATAACTAATCACAGAGAAAACCCCTAAACAAAAAAGCTAGCTTACATTAGATAATATCCCATAAACAAAACTAGCTAGCTTATAATGGGGGAAAAAAATCCCTAAACTAGCTCAAGTTAGAAACAAGTTCCTCAGAAGATTCCTATGAAAGATTCATGAACAAAGCTAACCAGCGAATATTACAGATGATCCTTAAAATAATTTGTGAATCTTATCGAATTTGAGGAACTTTTCCCCATAACTTTAGCTAGTCAGTTAATTGTAAGAATTATCTAAGAAAGATAGCTAATGATAGCTAAGGAAAATCCCCAAGCTACTTGAGCTACCATTAGAAAAATATCCTCAAATAAAATGAGCGAGCATTAGGAAAGATCCATGAACGAAGCAGGGTAGCAAATATTAGGAAAAAATATATATATATTCCCAGACAAAACTAACAAGCTAATAATAGAAATAATCCTTAAATTCAGCTCTCTAATATCCCTAAACAAAAGCTAGCTAATATTAAAAAGCATTCCCAAACAACGCTAGTTAGCTAATGATAGAGGGAAACCCCCAGGCTAGCTAACATCAGAAGCTCAAATTAAATGAGCTAACGAAGGCAGCTAGCTGATTTGACAACATTGTGTATTTCACGTTGAGATTACGGAGCTTCACTTTGTCATGAAAAGCCAGTGTAGAGAGATATTGGGAAGACATTTTGGCTGGGGTAGAATGCCATCACTTGTTAGCTACATTAGCGTTGTAGAAGACCTTTACACTACATTGTCTTACATTTAGAACAAGAGGTAAATTATTCTTTCATGCTCTAATTAAGCGGGAAATAAAGATGCAAAATGTTTTTTCTCTCTCATTATTTAATCCAATCTAGATTAGCTTTATTAGCATGACTGCATCAATAACATCACTGAGGCTCATAGCAGTAATAATTATAACAAGATAATTACTTGTTTAACCCCTCTCTCTCTTTCTTTACTTCTACCCTTCTCTCTCTCTCTTTCTCTCTCTCTTTCTTTACTTCTACCCTTCTCTCTCTTTCTCTCTCTCTCTTTCTTTACTTCTACCCTTCTCTCTCTCTCTTTCTCTTTCTCTCTCTTTATTTACTTCTACCCTTCTCTCTCTTTCTCTTTCTCTCTCTCTCTTTCTTTACTTCTACCCTTCTCTCTCTTTCTCTTTCTCTCTCTCTTTCTTTCTTTACTTCTACCCTTCTCTCTCTCTCTTTCTCTCTCTCTTTCTTTACTTCTACCCTTCTCTCTCTCTTTCTTTCTTCACTTCTACCCTTCTCTCTCTCTTTCTTTCTTTACTTCTACCCTTCTCTCTCTCTTTCTCTTTTTCTCTCTCTCTTTCTTTCTTTCTTTACTTCTACCCTTCTCTCTTTTTCTCTTTCTCTCTTTCTTTTTTTACTTCTACCCTTCTCTCTCTCTTTCTTTCTTTACTTCTACCCTTCTCTCTCTTTCTCTTTTTCTCTCTCTCTATTTCTTTCTTTACTTCTACCATGCTCTCTCTCTTTCTTTACTTCTACCCTTCTCTCTCTCTCTTTTTTCTCTTTCTTTCTCTCTTTTTCCCTCTCTTTCTTTACTTCTACCCTTCTCTCTCTCTCTCTTGTTTCCTTTCTTTCTTTCTTTATGTCTACCCTGCTCTCTCTCTCTTTCTCTTTCTCTCTCTCTTTCTCTTTTTCTCTTTCTCTCTCTCTTTCTTTCTTTACTTCTACCCTTCTCTCTCTTTCTCTCTTTTTTTCTCTCTTTCTTTCTTTACTTCTACCTTTCTCTCTTTCTCTTTTTCTCTCTCTTTCTTTCTTTACTTCTACCATGCTCTCTCTCTTTCTTTACTTCAACCCTTCTCTCTCTCTTTTTTCTCTTTCTTTCTCTCTTTTTTCCTCTCTTTCTTTACTTCTACCCTTCTCTCTCTCTCTCTCTTGTTTCCTCTCTTTCTTTCTTTGTCTACCCTGCTCTCTCTCTCTTTCTTTCTTTACTTCTACCCTCTCTCTCTTTCTCTTTTTCTCTTTCTCTCTCTCTTTCTTTCTCTTTTTCTCTTTCTCTCTTTCTTTCTGTACTTCTACCCTTCTCTCTCTCTTTCTCTCTCTTTCTTTCTTTACTTCTACC